>NC_045754.1:20471641-20746641 GCF_008692095.1 Etheostoma spectabile
ATAAAGGTGTTCCCCCAGACTTTGGAATGAAGCTGGAATAACGTCAGGATTCCTTTTAGAGTAGCCTGAAAAAAGGAAAATATGCCTTTAACAGCCTGAAAAATATTTAATTATACTATGCAATACACATTGTAGGCCCCAGACTTGGGGTCTGTCGTGTCGTCTTCATGGTCGGGTTTGTCCTTTTCGGTAGCGCGGCGGTGAAGTCTAGGGACACTGGGATGACACGTTTTCGAGGACCATTTGATTTTGCCATCTTTTGACACAAATGTTTCCTCATCCTGCTCATCCTCCTCTTGCCCCTCCTCTTCACTACCCTCTTCTTCTTGTTTTTGTTCTTCTTCGTCTTCTTCTACTTCTACGACTTTGTCTTCTTCTTCTTCTGGGCCCTTGCATGTCCACCCTCTTCTTCTTCTTCTTCTTCTTCTTCTTCTTCTTCACTTACTTGTTCTCCTCCTTTGCCTTGAACTGACCCGAACAACAATGTTTGGGTCCAAGGGACCCGTAGGACAACGTCAAGGGTCCCTGTGACCCGAAAGGACAATGACACGGGTCCCCGGGACCCAAACAACAATGCTTTGGGTCCCAGGGACCCGTAGGACAACCTCAAGGGTCCCTGTGACCCGAAAGGACAACACAAGGGTTAAAAACCCAATATGCTGATATATATGTATAGAGAACAGAAATGTGTTACAAAACTAACATATTTCCATAACATTCGTTGAGTTCTCACTAAAATAATATGATAATAATTAGTTTTATTGTCACAACAGAACAGAGGAACATCAAAATATATTAAAGTTCTGTTAAATAAAATGTATAAAATACAAACTTAAGATATGAAACTTAAAGTCCTTTGAACAAAAACACACACAAAAAAAAAAAATAGTGTTGCCAACAGGGACGTTGTAGAGCGTCCTCTGGTGGACAGACTATGCAACGCTATCACTAACAAGGATGTTGAAGAGCGTGCTCTGGTGGACAGACTATGCAACACCATCACTAACAGGGACGTTGTAGAGCGTCCTCTGGTGGACAGACTTATAAACGCCATCAATAACAGGGACGTTGTAGAGCGTCCTCTGGTGGACAGACTATGCAACGCCATCACTAACAGGAATTTAGAGCATCTTTGGGGGACAGACATGCGTGTTCTGGTGGCGGTGCGTGTGTGTGTGTGTGTGTGTGTGTGTGTGTGTGTGTGTGTGTGTGTGTGTGTGTTTGTTGTGTGGTGTGTGGGGTTGTGTGTGTGTGTGTGTGTTTGCAGTAGCAGGCACTGGAGGTGTCTGCATGAACTACTTCAGCTGACCATCTTTGCTTCATTTCAGTCAGCCATGTTTTTGCAACGGATAAGACTGCCAAGGCATAAAAAGAAGAAATATACAAACTGGGGAGTGATGATGAGGATGATGATGATGAATGTGGTTACAGCCTGACACCACCACCAGTGTGCAGAATTGACTTTGGACCAAGCACCAATCCATCTGGTGCACCTGCAGCAGTGAACTAAGGGCAACTATGTTGCAGATGTTCACTTATATGTATTAGATAGCAAATGTATGGCTCTTAGCTAACAATATCCTCTTGTAAAAGGCTAGTGTTACGCCCCAGTCTAGGGGTTCCTAGGACGCAACATAAAGCGGTTTAATTTGCCCCAATTTTTCCCCGTCCCCCAAGCAGCCACAAAACATAATGTAGGTCCCAATATTTTTATTGGACACAATCATATAATTTATGTGTTCAACATAAAGGTTAAGTAAACAAAAGAAACAAAACTAAAACTAAACTGTAGGGTGGCCTATTATTAAAACAACAAACAAAAACAACCCTGTCTTGAAAGAAAGATAGATAACCTAACAAACCATACGGGCCCAAAAAACAACAACGACTTACTCCTCCTAACTAAACAAAAAAGGAGAAAACTAAACACCTTAAAGGTCCACCCATACAATTAGGAACTGAACTTTACACAATCAAAGAAGAACAAAGTGTGGCAGGTTGGGAGGCGAGGAGAAACGGAGACGGCCTGCTGGCTTCCCTCGTCTCTCTCCGACGGTCGCCATCTTGCTCCTTTATATGGACGGTGTGCGCAGCTGCCGCCAATCACAAACAGGACTCAGCGGACCCCACCAATCAGCACCGAGCAACGGCACAGCCTATTTACATAAGAAGAAAAACATAGGACATGCGCACCACACACACACAGCGACACACAAATACGACCCCAGTCGTAACACCCCACAACTAAAACTGAACCAACCCCCCCTCTGTCTCAACCTAATGTCCGAGGCACACCTGGACAAGGCATCTGCCATTATGTTTTCGGTACCCTTCTTATGGTGGATCTGCAAGTTAAAATCTTGCAGAAGGAGCGACCAACGCATAAGCCGCTGGTTGGAGTTTCGCATATTAGCGAGGAATATCAACGGATTATGATCAGTAAAGACATTGATAGGCTGTGAACTAGACCCGAGATAAACCTCAAAATACTGCAAAGCAAAAAGGAGAGCTAAAGCTTCCTGGACTGTGGGACCGGAAAATCGATAATCGCCTGCACTTTTGCAGCTAAAGGACGCACCTGCCCCTGACCTACCTGCTTACCCAAATAGGTAACAGTGGCTCTCCCAAACTCACATTTCGCGAGGTTAAGAGTGAGTGAAGCCTCACGAAGACGACTAAAAATAAGTGACAATGTATTAAGATGGTCAGTCCAAGTTGAGGAATACGCAACAACATCCTCCAAATAAGCTTCGCAATTATCGACGCCAGATAAAATGATGCGCATTAACCGCTGGAACGTAGCGGGTGCGTTACGCAATCCAAATGGCATGACGGTAAACTGGAGAAAAGTATCAGGTGTAACGAAAGCAGATATCTCCGAGGCCCTTGGTGTTAAAGGAACTTGCCAGTAACCTTTTAACAGGTCCAGCTTCGTCACATACTTGGCGGAGCCTACACGGTCTATGCAATCCTCCATCCTAGGGAGCGGAAAAGAATCGGGTCTAGTAACTGAATTCACTTTGCGGTAATCATTACAAAAACGAGGGGTATTATCAGGCTTCGGAACTAGAACACAGGGTGAGCTCCACGCGCTTACACTGGGAACCAGCCTGAACAGCCCATAGCCTTGTTGATGGGGGCGGAGGAGGACCCAAACGCAGTGTAGCAGGTGGAAGGCAAAAAGCGTTTATTGGGGGAAAACACAGCAGCAACAGATACCAAAACAACGTCAAAAACACAGGGACGCCAGAGAAAAACCAAAACCGAAGCACAAGGGCTGGAAACTCACAGGGAGGTAAACAGGCAAAAAATATCACGGGGAAGTCTTACTGGAGCTGGAACAGAGGAGAGGTGACGACCGCTGGAGAACAACAGGATCTAACAAGAGGCAAAGGAAAACACTGGGGTTAAATAATGAGGTAATGGGCAATGGGAACAGATGAGACAACAGGTGGAAAACACATTAGGGCGGGGCTGGACAATCAGACAAAAGTAAGCTAGACTAGACAAGACAAGACAAGACAGGAAGTTGACTACCAAAATAAAGCAAGAAACATAACAAAAAAACACACAGGGAAACATAAGACAGAATCTATGACACCAGAAGGGAAAACGGGAACAAAAACACCGGGAAGGCCAAATGGGAAAATAAACCCCAAAAAAAAACCCCAACCCACAACACCCATACTCAACCAGATAATTCACCTCCTTTCTGCATCATAGCTCTTTTCGCCCGGGTTCACTTGTATGCATGTTGCTTTATGGGTTTGTGGTCCGCCACATCAATATCATGACATTTTACGACTTCTGCCTGGGATGGTCAGAGAAAAGCATAGTTTTCCTCAATCAAATTCACAATCTGGCACGGGGCCGAATCAGGGTAGAGGGGCAAAAAGTCCCCCAAGTTACACAATACCTCTGAATTTCTTAAACGAGCGGCCGGCATCAATCCCTTTTCTCTGCCAAACCATCATTTAGCCAGAAGGTACTGAGGAGAAGGCACGGACATCACGGGACAGCGGGAAGGGCGGGGATCTCTCACTCTGGAAAAAAAATGTTTCAGCATGTTAAAGACATCTCTGGATTTTTTCTGGGGCTTGAGTTGACAACTAGTCTGGTCACTGACTTTCCTACCCCCCCATAGGACCCCGAAACCAATGAGACGGGTCCAGGTAACGGAAGAGCACCAAAAAATTTCCCTGATTTTAAAACAGAAGAACAGTTTTTTTTCATAGCGAGTTATTTAACCCGCGTGGGTCTGTTTCACGGGCTAAAATGAAAACCCTAGTTAGAGTCACAAAAGAACTGACTATCAAAACTATGCTAGCTTTTTGGGGGACCGGACAAACCCCTTATCCCTTTAAGAAACAAGAGGCCCCCAACCCCGGTATGCCCAAAACCAACCAAAAGGACTGAAACCCAACGTTCCCGCTAGTTTCAGCAACAAATACAAAAGGGAACTTCACCCCCTCTTGCGGACCGGACAGTATTTTCGCAACAGGGTTTTAAGGGTTTGGGGGGAACCCCTCAAGGGGTCCTTTGGGGTCGGGTGGTAAAGGCTCGTGTTAATGTTAAATTTTTTTCTCTCACCTTGTGCAAAAATTTGGGGCTAAATTTTTACCTTTTTTTCCCTGTATATTTTGGGGGGAAACCAAAATTGTGAAAATTTAAGACGCTTTTAAACGGGTTTTAGGCCCGAGGGTGCGCGTGGAATGGCCCGGTACCCCCTCGCCGCACACAGTCAAAATTACTGATGTCCGATTTTTTCGTGGCAACGACCCACCAAACTATCAACACTCTTCAAAAGCTCCCCAAGCACGGAAACGGGTGAAGTGGGGCCGGAGGAACAGGTTGATTGGGCTTTCCCACGACTTGACATATGTGACAGCTGCGGCAGTACTTTGTTACGTCAGATTTTAAACCGGGCCAAAAGAAATCGCGCACACCCGTTGATACGTTTTTTTAACACCCAAGTGTCCAGCCAAACTAGAGTCTGTGCAAGACTCAAAATTTGGACACGATAATCGGTCGGCACAACCCCTGATTCACAACGCGTATCTCACTGGAGTCAGGACTCCACTGTCGCATCAAGACTCCGCTGCTTAGAAAAATCCGGCTTGCTGTCGTCCCCCGGGGGCTACAACAGGGGACAGACCAAAGTTAGAGACGGATCATTCATCTGAGCATAAATTACATTATCGGTCAGTTTAAACTCAGGTCTAGTTCCAGCAGAAAAAAGATCAAACTCGTTGCACATTTAGAAACTTTTCACACTTTGTTACATTTTTCGGTAGCAGGGACCTGAACAAACAAGCTCATCCTCATCAAATGTAGCCATAAACGACTCAGACAATCAACAGTTTCCCCGAATTTACAGCCTGTGCTCGCTAATGGCACAACAGGAAACAGAGTTGGCACAGATAAAGCAGAAGAGCCCAGCAGAGGAGTAGCCAACAGGCGCCACCAAAATGGACGAAACTACTTCGGCAAGGAAACACTTTTCCTCCGCCAAATCGTTACCCAAAATAACGAAATGCCACTAATCGGAAACTGCGGAAGCAGGGCGACCTTCACTTGTCCTGACAAAAGTGCTGAATGAAATAGTCCTATGAAGTGGGGCGTTAAGCTCACTCTTTTAATCCCCCTACTAAAAAAATCAGAGAAACACACGTTTCATTAGAGAGCGGCAGAACATTAGCCAGTATAAAACGAGTGATAGGGGCTGATCTCGAAGAATGTTACCGGTACTTTATCCGATTCTTCGCCAGTAACAGAAAAATCCTGAGACACAAACGGCTTAAAACGAGGATAAACATCCGTGATACTGCTTCGTTTAAAGACTTGTGTGTTTTACAGGTGAGGACGCGGGTTTATAAACCCCACACCTGCGGGATGTTTAAACTGCTTGTGTGGCGCTTTCTTTTTAAGACCCGGGACAAACAGCACAAATGGCCTGGCTCATGACAATAAAAACACTCGCGGCCCTCGCTCGTAGCTGGTGAGGTGTGTTTACGCATCGTTTTCGGCGACCTATTTCCCCCGGGTTCTGGAAGAAACACGGGGACCATACACCGGCCGCGTAGAGAAAACCACTTTGCCTGGGCCCCAAAACCCCATTAATTTCATTAAATTTCCACCCCACGTAAAACCGCCAGGCTTTTTGCAAACCGGACACTCTTTGAACATTTTTCATTAATAAACTCCTCATGGCAACCACTTTAAATTCCCCAAAGCAAAAAATCCAAAACTTTTTGGGGACTCGGGCCGTTTTAACTAAATACACACCCTGACCATAATAAACAAAAGCCTCTGTAAAACCAACTAAACATTGCGGGTTCCCGGCTAAACGGTTTCTAAATTCTCTTCCATAAGCTTCGACCCTCAAAACCGGGCCACCTTCTTTTTTTTTTTCACCTTTTATTAGTAAGGGAACCTTCCTCATTTATAAGACCTGAGGAGCCCCACCCCCCCACCCCGGGCGTCACCCGCCGCGCCCCGCCCACCCGCAGCAGCAACACCTTTTCAGCGCCGGTCAGGCAAGACCCCTGCTCCACCAACTCTGCACAAAGAAACTGTTTAAGCTCCCTTTCTTGGGTACTGTAACACCTGCACTTCAGAATAATTTGCTACCAACAACAGGTCTGTTTTTTTGCATTTCTCGAGTTTAGCCAAGAAGGTCCAGCCACAAACTCGTCCAGTGAAAACCCCCTATCCCCCCTACACACCAAAAAAACAACGCCAACCAGAACAAAAAGGGCAACCCCGAACACACCCGAGAACAAAGCGCAACAAAAAAACGGTTTTACGCCCCAGTCTAGGGTGCCTAGGACGCAACATAAAGCGGTTAATTTGCCCCAATTTTTCCCCGTTTCCCCCCGCAGCCACAAAACTAATGTAGGTCCCAATATTTTTTTTGGACACAAACATAATTTATGTGTTTCAACATAAAGGTTAAGTAAACAAAGAAACAAAAATAACTAAACTGTAGGGTGGCCTATTATTAAAACAACAAACAAAAACAACCCTGTCTTGAAAGAAAGATAAGAAAAACCTAACAAAACATACGGGCCCAAAAGAACAACAACGACTTACCTTCCTAACTAAACAAAACGGAGAAAACTAACACCTTAAAAGGTCCACCCATACATTTGGAACTGAACTTTACCAATCAAAGAAACAAAGTGTGGCAGGTTGGGAGGGAGGAGAAACGGAGACGGCCTGCTGGCTTCCTCTGTCTCTCTCCGACGGTCGCCATCTTGCTCCTTTAGTGGACGGTGGTCGCAGCTGCGCCAATCACAAACAGGGCTCAGCGGACCCCCACCCAAACAGCACCGAGCAACGGCACGCCTATTTACATAAGAAGAAAAAATGGGCCAAAGCCCCACACACCACACACACACACACCACACAGCGACACAACAATCACCCCCCGTCTAACACTAGCTTACATGGGCCTTTAGGTTAGCTACAAACAAAGTAGCAGAACCACAGATTAGCAAAACCCCTGACATCAGCTAGATCTACGCAGGACAGCGCCCGCAACCTCATAGTAAATCCACACAACTTAACACATAGCTAACGCACTAAACACACGTAACTTTATACACTTTAGAAAGAGAAGGGAATTGTTAGCCTACCTGGGGTGACCTGAAGCTGTGTTCCCATGGAAAACTTTTGAAAAACAAGGACAGGGTTCACTGGTGCAAGTGATAAATAAGTGAATATGTTATGTAATATGGGCGATACGTGCAGATTAAATAGCTGTGTTATTTTAATTTTTCTATAAAATATAATACATTTTCTTATAAAAATCAAAATTTACTTTTTGGCCCGTGGCCTTTCATCCAGATAGAGATTGGCCCTTCTTATGAATGAATTTGGGCACCTCTGGTCTAGCTAGCAGTCTGGATTTACCCTGCAGAAATCTGAGGAGCAGTGGACTATAATCCTCATGAATCCACCAGAGGTTAGAACGGCAATATAAAGACAGAGGAAGGAAACGGACATCCGCCGGAATTCACGGCAGCACCGGAACAATCCCGGAAGTGGCAAGTTGCCGAAATAGACCAACCTCTATAAAGCTGCATAGAGACATGCCCCCATCCTGAGTATCACTTCCTGGGTTTTTCGCTACCACCTCCAGGCCTATCGATTATATCCATATATATATTTGACCCTTCACCCCTTCAAGTTCAATCTCATTTCAGTACACCCTCGACCCCCCAAGGGGAGGATAAAGCCTCACCTCCCAAGGAACTCTACATTTGGACAAAACTACGACTAATAGTGGATTCTCGTTGCATACTGAAATGGCCTGATCTGTGGTGAAAGCATCACGCATATATGGCCCCCATTGTGTCCAAGTGTACAGACTGCATCTGACTGAGGTTGCTGTTTTTCGTCCTGTCTATTATATAAACTGATTTTGCCGGAGACCTTTGCCTCGCTTGGAGCCAAACGTGATGTGATGCTGGCTGACACATCCTGACGTCCCTCCCCCTTGCTGACTCCAGGCGCTCTGGTGGAGTCTAGTGCTCTACCTCACAGCCTGCAGTTACCCAAATATCACCTCACCGTTTTTTGACAGCAGGAAGAACAGCATGATATGTGGAACGCAGAAACACAATTGTCTGCAGGTGGCACGTGGAAGAACTCCACCTCTGCATGTTAGGGAAAGATGAAGCTGTGTTTGAAATGTGAAGATAAGGAAAACATTACAGGGTGTCATACAGTACGTGTGCTCAAAGAAAATTGTATTAGCTCTCGCAGGAAAAAATATATTTATGTGTCAAGTTGCACAGATCTTTTACTCATCCAACATATCTTACGGCATGAAAGATCTGAGTGAAGCACCATTTTTAACACTTTCAACTCATTCTTTCCCGAAAAAAAGGGGAACACATAAATGGACCCTACGGCCGGGGAAATTCCGGGGGTAAAGGGGTCAGTGTGTGATAGGGGGTTTCACGGGGGCAAAAAAATCTTTTGAACATTTCTTGAATAATATTTTTTAAAATGGAAAAAAATTTATTTTCATTTTTTTTTGGCAAAACAAAAAAGTTAAATATAATTATCCGCAAACGGAAAAATCTTTATGGTTGCTTTTTACAACAAAGCCCTTTGGGGCCTTGCATCAACGGGGCTTTACAAAAATTTAAAAGCACAAGATTTCTCTGCCCCCGCATCTCCCCATGGCTGACCCTAAACAGGGCACCTCAACCAAGGCAGACACTATTTAATAAAAAATTTGGTAGAGAGGCTTTTAAAGCTTTTTAACGGGCTGACCTTAAGCTTAGGGAGGGGAATAGGGAAAAATTTTACAAGATTTTAAAAAAATAGGTGGGGATAAAAGCTTAAAAAATCAAATGGCTGCATTTCCCGGGGACGGTGTTTAAGGCCCAAAAAAGAGTCTGCTGTAATGTTCCGTTTAGTGTGTGTGTTGTGTGGGTTTGGGGGGGGAAGAACAATTTATGCTTTTCTAACCTGAAAAATTTTGAAAGGATTATGGAATTTTCACAACTTGGAATCCCAAAAGTGATCCTGACCAAGAGAAAATTAATTTTGGGTTTCAAAAAACGGGATCAACTTCATTCATTGGTACGTTTTGACATTTCCTCATTTTTTTACTTTTTTTTTTGTATTTTTTTTTTAATTTTAGGTTTCTGTTTGGTTTTTTTTAAAAATGGCTCGATGCCACCTACAGTAAAAAATCCCCCTTGCTTTAGATTTTACTAGCCTAAGGGTCCTTTGGGTGGGAAAATTAAAACATAAAACCCCTCTACTTGGAGTTATATCCAACCCCTTCTCAATTTCAGACCCTAACAATGAAAATATTTTAAAGTTTATTTTTCATCAAATGCCGTTCATAGAAAGTGCCTTTTTGCGCTTTTCAACCGAAAGAAGTTATTCACTCTGCCCAAAGTAATGCTTTTTAGATTGGGCCGGGCGAAAACCCTTTTCTCCATCTCAACGCGTCAAAACTGACGCTTTGTCAGGGGTCTGTGCAGTACCCACCCAAAACCAAAATCCCCCTTTTGCCTTTTTTGAAACACCGGGGCATAGCAGCAGGTGCCGTGGCCTGTAAATAAGTCCCGTTTTTTGCCCCTGTGTCCTGAAATGTAATTAGGAAATGAAGTCTAACTTGTGTACAGCGTCGGATGGTTCCAAAAATGCATGGCTCTTCAAAAAGCGTCCCCGGTAAGGGGGGGCGAGGGCCGTTCTTTTCTGGCTTGCGCTTTAAATTTTTAGGGGCCCCAGCACTGAATCAAGGAATTTTTTTTTTGGGGAATTATTATTATTTCCCACCCTCTCTTCCTTTTTTAGGGCTTTTGGGATGGGGAAAATTCACTAAAACTTGCACACATGAGACCCCATAAAAAAAACAATTTTTGTAGTGAGTGGCCCGGGGTAACTTCCATATCGAAGTTTTTAAGGAAGGGGCGGGTTTGGGTCACACGGAGACAAAAGCGCCACACACACCACACACCACAACCCCCAAAACCCAACACACACACACACCCACACACACACAAAGCCCCACACCCCAACCCCCTTTTTTTCAGGGGGAAAAAAGGGGCCCAAGAATTGGTGTGGGAACCATCACAAATCTAGAAAAAAGGAAAAAGGAACCCCACAGCAACTGGGTTAACCCGGGAGGGTCCCGGGCTAGGGGAAAAAACTGTGGCGTTTGAGAAGTTTTTTTCTACTGCTACACACAAACTTGCTATAAAAATGAGTCCCCAGTTTTTGGTGCCGGCCTGGGGCCCGTCCCCACGTTTGTCTGGGTTTGTCTTGTTAACTTTTCAGGGGTGCGGAGGATAATGGATGGCTGTGATCCCCCGGCCATCCCCCCCGACTATTTAACCCCCCCCCCCCCCCGGGGAACCCCGGGGGGCCGCATTCTCCCGCGGCCCCAACAGTTTTCCCTTTTGGTTTTCCCTTTGTTAACTATGACAACATGCACCTCCCATTCTCCCTCCCAAAACCCCCACCTCATTCATCAGAAGGGGCAAAACCAAACCCCCTCTTCTGTTTTGTATTATTTAAAAACTTCACTTTTTTTTTACGTTGCTGTGCTCTCCGTCTTTTTTTGTGGTCGTTAGCCGGTTGTAACAAGTGGGGATGTTCCCCGATTTAAAACCGGGACCTTGTTTTTGGGGTTTTCTTTTAAAACCTAGTTAGTTGCGGGTTAGGGATTTGGTTTGTTGAGCAGTATTTTTGTTAAATGAAAGGAAATACAGTCATGGTAATATATTTGATGTAATCAGGGGGAAAACCCAAAAATAAATTTGGGTCAATTTTTTTAGTTTTTTAATATAATTTTTAATATAGGTTTTTGTCTGGGTAATGTTGTTTCCAAAAGGGAAAAAATTAACCTCTGTTGTCCTCGGGGGGGAATTTGACCCATTTTTAAAAGGTTTCTAAATCCGAAATTTGGGTTTCCTTTAACCAACTTGTAAAAAAAAAATGTAGATGGTTCCTTAGAACGCTCCTCACAAGTTAAATATCTGATCAGTTCACTATTTTCATTGAATTTGGGTGTTTTAATTTCGTAGCATTTTAAAAAAAGAAAAAAAAAGAAAAACACTGAAAAAAGTGACAGAAATGTAGGGAAAAAAACAACAGAAAAGTCTGAAATAAATCAACAAAGGCATTGTAAAAAGTGACAAAGAACTTCGGGTAAAGGCAGTAGCCCCCCCCCCCCACCTCTAAAATGAGAGAGCACCATTTGATCACAGGTGTTTGCAAAAGATTTCTTTAAAAAAACGTTAGTAGCAAAGCATGTCCAAATGGACCACAGAGCAGGGATTGAGGGATTGGAAACACTTCCGAAACCAGCCAAAATTAATCTGGGAAACGCTTAAATGTTTATGTTTTGCTTCCTCTACTCTAACAAAAAAACAGTAAAAACAATAAGCTGAGGTTGATAATGAAGACTGTCTTATGCTTTATCCGTGCTGACCCCATTGACTCACCACTTATCTCAGGAACATAAAATACACAAGAAACAGGTGGTACAGTGTCGCAAGGCTCTTTAAACACAGTTTAAAAACAATGACAGAAACGACCTGCTGGTTCATATATGCAGAATAATGGCTGCACGCCTGACATGGTATCATGACTTTGTGTAAATACACAACACTGTCCTAAAGCCAAGCGGCGTGTTATCTGTACGCATTTTGAGCCATCCGTGTGTATCGCTGTATAACAATAATGTATACTTTATTAATCCCACAAGTAAATGTGCTGTATTTATATAGCGCTTTTCCAGTCTTAACAACTGCTCAAAGCGCTTTTACATCTACAGGATACATTCACCATTCACACACATTCATACACTGTGGCCGGGGCTGCCGTACAAGGTACCACCTGCTCATCAGATAAACATTCATACACATTCACACTCCAATGCGCAGCACCGGGGGCAACTCGGGGTTCAGTGTCTTGCCCAAGGACACTTCGACAATGACTGCAGGGGCGGGGATCAAACCACCAACCTGCCGATTGGCAGGCAACCGCTCTACCACTGAGCCACAGCCGCCCCAAGTGGAAATTACAATTTACACTCTGTTGTTATTACACACAGGCCTGAATTAAACACACATGCTCAGGTCCTGCACATGCACTAAATGCAGAGATGTCAGAGTGGGGGGGGGGGTGGCCATGGAAAGGCGCCCCGAGCAGTTGGGGGTTTGGTGCCTTGCTCAAGAGCACCTTGGCAGTGCCTAGGAGGTGAACTGGCACCTCTCCAGGTACCAGTCCACCACCATACTTTGGTATCAGCGACCGCTGACCTGTTCTCAACCCAACTCCCTACAGACTGAGCTACTGCCCCCCCCCCACCTTGGCGGATGGCAGTTTGCGACATCCCGGCGTAAACATACACACCATCAGACTCGGGACACAATCCCCACTCTCCTGGGTGAAAGTCCAAGGTTTTCCCCTCCCACCACCCATTTCATTCTACTCGCTACAGCGTCAATTTACACACAAGCACAAGGTAATGTAAGTCAATGGAGGCCAAACGGCGCTGATATACACGTTAAAAAGCCAGCATGCGTTTTGACAACACACCAATAATGGCATAAAAATCGGCGTGTCATACATTTTACATATATACAATTTTATGAGATCAGTGAGGGAAAACAAGAGGGAACCAGAGTGCAGCAACATGAGAAGACGTACCAGAACATTTACATTTATTGATGTTTTTCTCACCAACATGGCACAAAAAACTCATTCACTGCATTGCGTCCAGCCCCTTACTTGCCTCCATGTAATGAGGAAAGTGAACATCGAAGAGGTCAACCCACAACAAAGGAGACTTTCTGCCATTACAGTACAGTGTACTGTCATTTTTCTCTTTACCTAAGTTACTATTTTTGCACTTGAGTGTTTCTGAGGCTGCAAGTCAACTTCTTATAACGTAATGTAAATATCCTCAGATAATGTGTCACTTGAAACTGCTTGGGGTTAATCTGGATGAACAGAAGCACATTCCCGGGATAAATCCTGTCCGCATGTTCTCAAATTCCCTTCACAACGGGAAACAACAAATCAAGTTAGCACGCACTGAAAAGGGCAAGTTTTGATGTTGTTTCACTTTTAACTTGAATGAATCTACGAATGCACCAAAGTGTTATCTTCACCTACACCCACATCCTGAAAAATGGGAGGTGTGATTGCACCCTCAGCCTCTGTGACTGGGACATCTGTTCCACGGCAGATACTCCTCCCTGTGGACCTGCACTCTTCAAGAGCTGGGAGTCACCCTCTTAAGACCGCAGACAGAAATGTTTCCTCTTTCCCTCCATCTCCTTGACTGGAGTCAATACACTGCTGCTCCTGGAGCTATTACCGATATGCTCCGGCCAAGTGTAAAACCTCTATCTGCCACTTATCAGCACACCAACTCTCCTCTATGAAAACTTCCAATTATGCTACACCATCTCTCCTCCAATTCAGCACACGTCATATTGGAGCTGGTCCATTTGAGGCCTTTTGAGAGGTTTGATCAGTCCCTAAAGTATCATCAGTGTAGCACCACAGAAACTCCAGCATTACCTGTGTTAATAATTATGCTCTCGAACCATACTGTATCTTTATAAGGGGTATGTTGGTTAATTCAAGGGAATGAACTTTTTTTTATGTAAATAAAACATCTGATTTAATTGGAACAGGTTTTCTTTGAAATAGCCCAGCTATGAAGATTCATGAGCTTTTTAAGAAAGCAGAATTTCATTACCTTACATCTCTATTATGCTTTCATAAGCATACATAATAAAAGGGCCTATTAAAGATTTAATAAATTAACTTCTGTGTGAAGTAAAATGGATTTAGCAAAGGCTGTGGGGTGAAAGCTTACACACAGAAGCACACACACACACACACACACACACACACACACACACACATACACACACACAGGAGGAAGTGTGAGTTAAACACCAGATTACACAAGCATCGATGAAATCAAACCTTAAGAACACAGAGAACAAAAGGGAAATACACAAATAATATTTCAACATATTCAAAAGGGGTTTTGCTATTCCAAAGCCTTGGGGCCCCTGACCATCAGCATACTGACACGTCCCCCATTTGTCTTTATAAGGCAATGAGTTGGCCTAGAAGGTTTTCATGTAGGACATCGTGGAGTCCTACATGAGAACACAGTGAAGTGTAAGAGAGAAACATGGCCCCTGAAACAACAAAGCAACGGAATATCACCAAATTGAAATAAATTGAAACACTCCAATACTGTTTCCTAGGGAGTGAGGATGGTAAAAAACAAAAGTGTGTAACTTAGGTAAAAAAAAGAAATGGTCAGACATTAAAAAGAAATGTTAACCTTCTCTGTGTCATTCTGATGAACGGCACCCTGTGGATAATTAATGAGGATGAAATGGCAACAATTTCATAGCTATTTAACACATTGGCCAATGCATTTGTGAATTACCAGTTTTGAAAATTGTTGCCCATTGTCCTCAGGGTCCAACTTCCCCCATTTTCAAAAAGTTTATAACCTGAAATTTGGGCTTTCTTCAACCAAATTGTAAAAAAAAAAAAAAATAAACCTAAGAATGATCAGTTCATTATTTTCATTGAATTTGGGTGTTTTATCTAACTTTAGAGGATTCTAACTCTCATGTTTCCTGGAGACAAATCTGACCCATTTCCAAGTTTCTTTTAATACCAGAAATATGTGAGGTTGGTAACGTCGAACAAGGTGGCAAAAAGCGTAACGAATATTAGAAAAAGTTACAAAAGCTACAAAAAAATCTTTAAAAACTTCAAAATCACCAGAAGTTAGCGTCAAAAAATTTGGAAAAAACTGGTAAAACGTCGAAAAAGTGACAAAGACATTGGGGGAGAACGATAAAAATGTTAAAATGTTAAAAATAGAACTACAAAAAAAAACTATCTCTGTCTCTCTCATCTTTATATTGCTGAAGGATATGGTCTATGAGGAACCATAGACTGTATATTGAGGACATGTGAACAGTAATGTCCTAAAACTGACCCTTGAGGGACACCATACTTACTACAATATTTTACCTGGGGTGCCCAAACTTTCAAACCCCACTGTACATAAGTATTACAAGTACACATCTTTATTTTAAGGTATATATTGATCACTGAATCTGCAGAGCACGTTATTCTGAGTGATTAAGAAAGGGCATGATATAACCCGGAAATTCAGACCCTAATCCCAAAGATTGATTGCAGCTTGCCTCTGGCCCCGCCTGTATCAGATACAGCGATGTGATTGGTGCAGCTCGGCTACAAGGTCATAGTTAATGAGCAGCATTACTCGATGCCAGAGGAACTCGCTGAGCTATTTCAAATTGTGCTCTCACAAGAACTCTGGATTTCCAGCGTACGTAATAATATACAACTATGAAAATATAATATCACTCATGTAGTCCTATAGTCATGTAGATATCTTAAATCTTAATCTTTTGAAATGATGCAAAAACGGATGGGTTTCACACATAAAATCTTTAACTATGTATTGTGTTTTTTAAGCATGTCCAAAGTTTTGTATGGAAATCTTCCTGTTAAATTAACTAAAGGTATGGAGGAAATGAAGTGTAGTAAAAAGTGTAGTAGTGGTCTAGAAGTATACTCCAGTATACTATTTGAGTAAATGTTTTAAATTACTTTTCACCCCTGTATACTAGGTTTCAACAATATCAGAAGAAAATAGATAAATATACAATATATACACATATACATTAGTGGGGCCACAAAGAATGAAGTAAAGCCAGTGTTGAACACAACACAAGCAGGATAGAAATGTAAAGTTGCAACAAAGTTCAATTATTTATTCTACTTGAAACATTTGTATGTTTTGTATTTGTATGTTTGATTAATTTAATCGAAGGTTATTTCCTAACTTTAATTTAGTTAGTTTGTTTTGAAATTTTGAATTTTCAGGATAAAATGCATTGAACTATTAACGAAAATTCATATTACCAGCTGAGAAATATTTACTATTGTACGTATTATAGATTTCCTTCCTCAGAAAGTATAGGCATGTTTGATGTCTTCCACTTCTCATATAAATATTACATATACAATATTCTGATTTAGATACAGTCTCCGGTAAAGTTTTTCCAAGTGTGAGTGAGGACGTGTCAGTCCTCCTGCGCCCCGGCATACATGATCCTTCTCAGCAGACTCCTTTAGTTTGTTACCACCCCCCCACGCACGCTGCAAGCCTCTGGCTAGCATGGTGAAATGGGGAATAAATGACACAGAGGGGAGTGGGCCAGCCCACAGGCCCTCACATAAATAGCTTTTAACATGGGGATCAATATTGTTAAGTTGTGATTAAATACATTATTACATTCAAAATCAGCCCCCCCAGGTGCTAACACATGTTTAAAGGAAAGCTGTTACGCTCTCTTAGTCTTTAAAGGAGAGCGTGCAGATTCTTTTGCTTTAGATGTTTTAACCATTCCTTAATGAGCATAAAGACGGCAAGAAAAGATGAAAAAATCTCCAAAAGGCATCAATTGACAGATTAGACATTCATATTAGAAGTCACAAAAAGTTAGATTTTATTTCCATCATTTACACTTTCAAAATAACAGAAAACATAAAAAATGGCATCTGCAAAAGTTTGGGCACCTGCAAAGTTTATACCTTGTACGCCCCCCCACCCCCCCTTTGGCAAGTAACACAGCTTGGAATCGCTTCTTGTAGCCAGCCAAGAGTCTTTCAATTCTTGTTAGAGGTATCTTCGCCCATTCTTCCTTCCAAAAGTCTTCAGTTCTTTGAGATGTCTGGGCTGTCTGTCACACACAGTCACTGTTTTAAGGTTCTAGCCATAGATTCTCAATTATGTTGAGGTCAGGAGATTGTGAAGGCCATGGCAAAACATTCAGTTTACTCCTCTTGATGTAATCCACCGTGGATTTTAGGTGTGTTAGGATCATTATCCATTTGTAGAAGCCGTCCTCTCTTTAACTTCAGCTTCAAATGTCTAATCTGTCATTTGATGCCTTTTGGAGATTTTTTCATCTTTTCTTGGCTTCTCTATGCACATTAATACAAATTTTTACCTGGGATGCCCAAACTTTCGAACCCCACTGTATACCAAGAAATACAAGAAATCATTTATATTATATTTTGTTTTAACTATTTTTGTGACATGCATCACAGCCGTTGTTTAGTACAGAACACGATTCACCTTTGCCCATCCATCCATTTTCGACTGCTTATCCGGTATTGGGTCGCGGGGGCAGCAGCTCCAGTAGGGGACCCCAAACTTCCCTTTCCCGAGCCACATCAACCAGCTCCGACTGGGGGATCCTGAGGCGTTCCTAGGCCAGGTTGGAGATATAATCTCTAGTCCTAGGTCTTTCCCGGGGCCTCCTCCTAGCTGGACGTGCCTGGAACACCTCCCTAGGGAGGCGCCCAGGAGGCATCCTTACCAGATGCCCGAACCACCTCAACTGGCTCCTTTCGACGCGAAGGAGCAGCGGCTCTACTCCGAGCTCCTCTCGGATGACTGAGCTTCTCACCCTATCTCTAAGGGAGACGCCAGCCACCCTCCTGAGGAAACCCATTTCGGCCGCTTGTACCCTGATTCACCTTTGCATTATTTCTTATTCTGATTAGATTTCTATAGTCTTATTTTCAAAAATTATATGCAAATTGACCAATGAAATATACCAAAAATAAAATTGTAAAAATGGTACATGTACTATGGGAAAATTAAAGAGATTTTTAATTTTGGTTACATGGCTGCTGCTCATACACTAACATGTGACTTTCAGACAGTCCAAGTTTACTAAACCAAGTGCATGTTTAACATAATACATCATATTGCTAACATCCCTGAACACACACACACACACACACACACACACACACTTATACATGCATTGCAGTCAGCTGCATGTGCCAAGTAATTAAAGCTCAAATCATGATATGTCAGAGCCCTTCTTCGTACCCTGCAGCTCCCGGAAGGTGTCCTAGCTTATCAGGGCCATATTGATCTGAGCCGGAGGAAAACCTGGTCTGAGGGAAATTTTTGTTCATTTTTAGAAGAGGACACAGCTGTCAGCGGGCTAAAGATTAGTCCGTCTACAGAGTTTTTCTGACAGCATCACTAAACAGTGTCTGGCTGGATGCAGACGGGAAGAATCAAAACTCACGCTTGTACATGTATGTCAAATAAATCATATGTATCACTTGTCCAACAGTAGAGACAGGTTTGAGACAGGCTTTACCAACACTAGAAATGACAGGATCATTTGTAATCCACCCCGAAAAACAACATTTCTTGGGATTAGTATTGTATGAAGGTATATGGTGCTTGTAGAGTTGATTTGAGCACTTGTAAAATACCAAAATTAGAACTTGCATGTGTGGATTTTCTTAGGCCAATTTGCAGAATCAAAGAATCTACAGTTAGATCGGTTGGTGCAATAATAAGATCTTTATTCAATTGAAAGACCGAGTATTTTCTGCCTTTCTTCATTCCTTTTACGCACAACACATAACACATAACACAACAGGCCCACACTTCTCCCTGGAAATCCCAGCAGCCAACATGCCCATATAAGGTCACTCAAACTCCCCATGCTCTTCAGTCTATTAGATAAACAGTTGATGGATTGACTCCTGGACATAGCTACGGTTCAGAACGTCACGTAGGCAGAAAAACAGGATTCATTAGAGTCTCATGAACAGGGTCAGGAAAGGTTGACTCAGAAAAACATTAAGTTAAAATACTAGATTAAAATAGGAGTATGAGAGATCCAACTAAAGTCATACATATGTTCAAAATTCGACTTTGACTGAAAAAAGTTCTGTGAGACAGTCACCACAGGAGGTTCAGTACTGTAAGCATGTCATACTGTAGGTTGGACTTTGAATCAACCCGCTCACCAACTGGTCTGATTTGTAGGCACTGCTTCCCTGAATCAGTCATGCTCGTTGAATACACACTACCTTCAGAATAGCATAGTTACTGTAATTTAAGGTGTTGGCACAAAATCCTTTAGTGGTCAATGGGCATTTGTGATTGTTGTGTCTATGGTTGTGGTATTCAGACAGAGTATGTGTGAGTCAGTATCTTACGTACTTTACCTGGTGGCCAGATCTGAACAAATGTTACTACAAAATTGATGTTATACTTGTATATTAAACTACTTCTTTACATGGTTGTTTTAATACAGGGTGCGATTTGTGAAAAAAAAGCAGACAGGTGGATGTTTTTTGATCATGCACAACTAAACAAAACCTCCAAGAATTAAATCCTCCTTGCACTACCATGAATATAGTGCCAAGTATACAGAACACTTAAATATGCACTTCAATGTTCAATGGAAATCACAGTGCTTTCAAACCAGAGAGCAGAGTTTAAAAATACTTTGTTCATACCTCGGGAATGTCTTCCAATCCAAACCATGACCTTTTTTCTAAACTTAACGAGTCGTTTTGGTGCCTAAACTTAACACCGTCACCGCGTGACGCTAACTTTTTCTGGCTAAACTGCACTACCATGGCCCCATGAAAGGGCCGTCATCTGGCGGTGCCTGTAGCCAGCTCGCAGTCACCTATCCATGGCTAAAATGTCTTGCCAGGAAGGTCTGTTCAGTTGCTAAACCAGCCCGTCTGAACCCTGTTCCCTTTTGATGGATCCCCTTTATTGAACCCAGGTAGGTGTATCCAATTAGGGTTTTCATGTCTCCCATGTCAGGCTATGCTAAATCTGCCTCCAAAAAGCTGGGGATCCTATTAGATCCGAGTAACGCCTCTGTATTTTATACCAGGGCTTTTATGGGCTCTACAATGTCCCTGCATAAAAGGAGCCTTGTCTGTACATGAATCTCGCCATGCCAGAATCCTTCAACCCCATTATCTGGGTGAAGTGCCCTTCCTCGGCTATTTGTATCCTCCCCGCGCCTCGCGCCATTACCTTCCACTGGGTAATGGCTCTTTAGGCTTCTTGTTTTTCTGTCCTGCTTCTGTTACAAGAAGAAAAAAAGCTAAACTAAACTTGTTTTGTTTCTTTTTTCTGAAATGTCAGTACCCTTTACATGTTGTAATACTGCTTCAATACCAGCTATGCTTGCTGCATTAAAAAGCCTGTTAGGGTAAGTGTTGTCGCTGGAGATGACAGTTTAAGCGGAGCCTACATCTTCCGTCGTGATTGTCTGTAACATGGATACAGAAGCAGCAGTCATGAAGCGATAAGCCCTGGGTAAATATAACAGAAGCTCAGTGAAACATCTGAAAAAACACAGACACTTTATTATCTAATCTTACCTTTGAGAAAAACTCAAAGACACCACTTCCATCTTTTTTACCACTTTCCCATTAAACTCAATTTAGATGATTATTTACTGTGGATCTGCCAGTCATGCATAGCCGATCTTTCAAGTCCCCTCTGCCGTGAACATTTAAAAAAAAAGAAAAAAAAAATCCTCAAGGATAATGGAAAATTGATTTTTATCTCCCCATATCTGTTTAAATATGATTAACAGTGAGTTTGACACAGCACATCAAATTAATAATGACAGTGGGGGAAAAGTCAATCAATAATTGACAAGATAAATATAGATAGCGGTTCATAATGCTCCCGACGCGGGTCACACCGATAATAAATGGAGCATTAGCATGTGAATGATAATCAGGAGTCATCAGACAGGTAGGAATGACAAAACATAAGCACAGCGGCGACCACACCACCTAGCACTTTGAGTGTAGCCTGTGAACTGAACTGAGCCAAGAATCTCTTTGTTAATCTGTTCCGCTGCCTGAAGGGAACCTAGAGGGCACGTGGCAGAGCACCCCCCCACCCCCCATACACACACACATAAACACACACACACACTCACCACCACGCAGCTCCACTGATTCCCCTGACTCAAAAGTGAAATGGTGGCTAATGAAAACGAAAAGCACATTTGTATGTTGTTAGCGCTGAGCGCGCACGGTGGGGGAAGAGGGGGTGGGGGGGTGGGGGTGAGGTGTTGGGCGCATAGTTCAACAGTGATTACGCAGAGGTTAACGGCCGCCCTGACACAAGTGTTAGACTCCTCGTATTATGTCGATTCACTGAGCTGTTGAACCATTACCGCTCTCTCTCTTTCCCCCCCGTCCTCTCACAGTCAGATAAAAGGTATTTGCCCACGGCTAGACGGATTGTACTTTGCATTTATAAAAAGCATACCTTATCAAACATTTGCTTAACACTGCCTCTGGGATCTCATTTCATTTTGATCAGGCTGCAGGTTTTCATCGCAGTTTTTCTCAGCAAGGGCTTTTTCCTGTGTGATACATGCATTTAATGAATCTAAAACATCTAGGGGGCTGCATGAAGTTATGATGATGAGCGAAGATCTGTGCAAAGTCCAGGCCTTAACTTATCATCAACCTGCTCAAAACTATAGGTTTTAGATGACAGGGCTCGTAAATGGGTTATCTAAAATCCAATATATATTGGAAGAGAGATTGCAGAGAGGGAGAGGCAGCGCTTGACTGTATCATCCTGATCCATAACTTTCCCTCCAACCAGGGACCCATTTATTGTCAATTCCATCCGAAAGATGGGTCTGTCAGTTGGGTGGGAGTCTCGCTGCTGTTTATTTTCAAATCAATACTCAATTACTATAAGGAAGATCCACTCCCTTGCCCATTTTCGAGATGAAATTATGGACTGCAGCAATAACACTTAGTCAAGGCGAAAGCTGGTGTCATTAACTCACAACTGGGCAGGATAAGTACACCGGGAGTTTATAACAACTGGATTTCTAACCCCCCCCCTCCTTTTACCCTTTTAGTTTCTAATTAATCACAATGAAAAAGACCTTTCACGACATGACTGATGGCAAGAGAAAACAATTTTCACCCTAAGAGCCTTTTCATTTTAAACTCTGAGAGCTCATTGACTGCAACTCCCAACAACCCATCAATGCTAGTTTTTAATGCACTTCCTCTTTTGTTATTGAGAAGAATGGATAGGCAGCGAAGGCCCCGGCTCCTCTTCATAACTCATGTCATTGATTTGCTAAATGCCAGACATTTGCCATAGGAGAGAGTCCTGTCAATGGCGTTGGCAGGGTGTGTGTAAATTACTCCATTAGGGAGCGTTTTTTGGTTATTTATAGTTGAGAGAAATAGAGGTTAGGCTGCAGAAATGAGCATGGATCGGGCGCTGCAAGTCAAATGCACCCCTTGTTTGGACTTGTCACATGAAGAGGTCCTTTAAGTATGCAGTAGAAGAAGAAAAAAGCTCCTTGAATTTTAAAGCATAAAAACAGAAAAAGCCATCATTCACTGTAACACATTATGACAGACGGGCTTCGCTCTTGTGAAAGTAGGCTAGACAGGTCCGAGGGCAAAATCCAGCCCTGACGGAATCTGTGCCAAGCAGTTCTGTTGTAGTTATTGTTAGCGTCCACACCAGTTGGGACGGGTAAGTCAAAACAGTCGCTGTGACACTGCAACACGTTGGAAGAGACGCTGTCTTTGTAGAACGCAAGCACAAAAACAAAGTTCAGTAACAACAGATCCAGACATAAACAGGTCAGAGCTGTTCTCAGTTAGCCCTTCAACTACTGAGATCACCAACATAGCTGAATATAATCCTCTGCTGATTGTTATTCTTCAATTCAGATCATGACAGAGGTACTGGAAACAGATTTCTAGCATTTTACTCATCCACCTTAACCCTCCTGTTGTCCTCGGGTCAAATTTGACCCATTTTCTAAAAGTTTCTATATCAGAAATTTGGGGGTCCATCAACCAAAATGTCAAAAAAAGTAGATAGTTCCCTACCGGCTCTTTACAAGTAAAATAAATGATCAGTTTACTAAGGTCTTTGAATTTGGGTGTTATATTCCATTTTATAGCATTTGAAAAAAAATGATAAAAGAACATTGAAAAGTGACAAAAATGAAAACAAACATTAAAAAAGCGCAGAAGAAAAATGACAAAAACATCGGGAAAAGGGCAGAAAAAGTTGTTTTTAATTTGGACTGAGGAAAACAAAAAGTTGCATTGGGGAGGGTTAAAGAGATAATTTTAGATCTTTGGGGGGGGGGGTTAGGGTCCCCCCATTGTTGACATTTTTCTCATCTCTTCTGATTGACTATCCTAATTGCTTTTTCTTTTCTTTCCAACTTTCTGTCCATCTTGACCTTCTCTCCCTCTCTTCATCTCCTTGACATCTTCTCTTTTTTTGGGGGGGGGGGGGTATCAGGTCAGTTTGGAGACATGGAAGCAAAGCAATGCAAAGCTGTTAATTAGGGATGGAGGGAAAATATCAATACAGCATAGTATCGCGATATTTTCCGTGATCTATACACAGACGCCAAGCACCGATCTATTATTATATACTGTATGTGTTGGTCAGTTTGTCCCATTTTGCAGCAATAACATTGAAGTGATATGAACAAACTGAGAAAAGTATTTTTTAGATGGTGTTGTCAAACAGATGCTGTCATAGTTTCCTTTTGGGAACATCATTTGAAATTTGAAAAAAAAGGTAATCAAATCGCAATTTATCGCAGCATTTATGACACTAAACTCAACATGTTTTTTTACGTGATGATAATATCTTTCAAATCAGTGTGATGGCATCATATCTTGGTGATAGAAACATTAGAAACTTGCCATGAAAGTTGGTAAATGCTTTCAGCCCAGCGAGTCGCCCAATTTGTTAGAGAAAGGCACATATCGTAATAACATAAAAAGGCTAATTTTAAACTAATTCATGGATCTATTTACCTTAGATGAAGTCAGACGAAATCGCCTCGCCATCGCCTCCGTTTAAATAGATAAAACTCACAGAAGGCATAGCTTTGATTTATGAAAAAAATTATAAAAATGACGGATAAAATGAAATATGGAGATATACAAGGTTTTGGCCTGACAGCAAGGATGTTACTGGAAATTATTTGTTAAGATAAGAGGACCTTTGTAGTCATGATTAAAAGAAAACAAGCTTTACTATTGGTAGGATTACTTTACATTACATGTCATTTAGCTACATATCAGAGGTTGCACGCCTCTGGAGCAACTAGGGGTTAAGTGTCTTGCTCAGGGACACATTGGTTGATGTACCGCAGTGGGAATTAAACCCAGGTCTCCCACACCAAAGGCATGTGTGATATCCACCGGTAGGAGACAACATATCTTTCCTTTAGAAGATGCATTCATACCCGATGGATTGAGCAGCTATGGCCACAATCAGCAGGTTATTGTCTGAGCTGTCCTCTCTAATCACAACTTTGTAGGTTGTAGGTCTTTCTTTGCATCTGGAAAGATATTTCAGCATCACGACCGCCTTTAAAACAGGTTTCTGCTGGGAAGAAGTTTCCTGTACTGAAATCTCTTTTATATAGACCTTAGTGGTCCCTAATACTGTATCTGAAGTCTCTTTTATATAGACCTTAGTGGTCCCTAATACTGTATCTGAAGTCTCTTTTATATAGACCTTAGTGGTACCCTAATACTGTATCTGAAGTCTCTTTTACATAGGCTTTAGTGGTCCCCTGATACTGTATCTGAAGTCTCTTTTACATAGACCTTAGTGGTCCCTAATACTGTATCTGAAGTCTCTTTTACATAGACCTTAGTGGTCCCCAATACTGTATCTGAAGTCTCTTTTATATAGGCCTTAGTGGCACCTAATACTGTATCTGAAGTCTCTTTTATATAGGCCTTAGGGGTCCCCTAATACTGTATCTGAAGTCTCTTTTATATAGACCTTAGTGGTCTCCTAATACTGTATCTGAAGTCTCTTTCCCAAAATTCCGCCTCCGTGCAGAATTTCAGCCACTAGAGCCAGTCCCACAAGGAGCTTTCCTTATTATGTGCCATTTCTGAGTCTGTAGCTATTGAGGAGGGGGGGGGCAAGGTGGAGGCTGGGGGTGTGGCCTTGACTACCACTTTGCTCGTTTGAAAGCCATGATGTCTCTCTCTCATGGGGGGGCCAAAATCTCTGGGCGGGAAAAAGCAGAGAAAGGGGAGGTAACTTTATGACATAAGGGGCAAGATTCCAGATCGGCCCATCTGAGCTTTCATTTTCTCAAAGGTAGAGCAGGATACCCAAGGCTCGGTTTACACCTATCACCAATTCTAGCCACTGGGGGGTCATGAGCAGGCTGGGGAAACTTATGTTAATGTACAAAAAAACAAAAAAACTCATAAAGTGACATTTTCATGCCATGGCACCTTTAAGATTCCAAGGGTGGATTCCCATAGACGTCACCTCACTATTTGTTCATCTCTGCTGTTTGTTTTCAATCACTGACAAAAATGACATGGTACAAGATAAACCAATATCAAGCTCCACAAGAAGCACAGTGCTTCAATATCACATCGTCAGGAGATTCTTGTGTACTTTTTTTTATCTTTTATAACATGACTTTGTGAATGATTGCAACTTTATTCAATGGGATTAATTCCATCATGGAGGGTTTTAGGGTTTTAATTTGAAACGTGTCCCGTGGATTCAGATGAAAGTATTTGATGTTAAAAAAAGGTCCTGTATTGTGTCCTCATTCTATTTAAATGCAGCAGGGCTTGTTTTTGTGCCACTGTGTGTGTTGCCCATGGAGGTTGGCGTAGTAGTATTCACCGATTCCCACACAAACTCGTTTACTCATTCCATCCGTGAAAGTGTTGCCAGTGCGATAGGACTGCATTTAACAGCATGAAAGAGAAATGGAGAGTAACAAAGTGCCCCTGAGGGGTAGTGACATTTTTTGCCTTGACTCTTCTATGACACCTTGATAAGGCAATTATGGAGTAATTATCGTAACAAGTGGCATTACAGATAATTATCCTCATTTTTATGCTAAAATAACACCAAATCAGTAATGAGTAATGAATTTTAGAATCTCTAATCAGCATCTCATTAGGTGTTGCAACTGCCTGATTTAGTCAGCCTTCAATGACAAATGCAATTAGTGCTATAAAAACAACAAGAAAGTGACAACATTGTGCCGAACCAGGCAGATGAATCTGTCACATCCTTCAGAGATTTCACATGTTCCCTTCAATTCATAATGGCTAATTGTATTTGGAGAGTGTGTGTGCACGGTCCCAGCCGCTCCGGAGATGCTATCCGTGGCCTGAGTGAAATGAAGGGTTTAAAGTCAATGGGAGCCACGCTGGGAGTGAGAGTTGGAGAATCTCTCCTCTTGCAGCAAATGGGACAGATAAGCGGTAACGCTCTCTGCCTCCCCCCCCTCGAGTTAGCTGTTGCAGCAAGGTCAGGTGAATGTGATCAGCCACTGTGTCTAAGCGTATTATCAGGCAAAATCTGTGGAGTGACGTGAGCGAACCGGGCCAGTCAGCTGTCTGGAAAAATCATTACACAGAGCCGGACATTTTGGATAACTTTGGAGGCAATCGGCCGTTTGGGATGCGGGCGTGGATCTCTGCGTGACCAAAACGCCCTTGAATTAAACACGTCCTCATCAGAGCGGTCAGGAGCCCATAACTGAGAGTTGGCTGTTCTTAGGAGAAGGGCCGACATGCTAGGTAAATTATATTGTGTGATAGTGTCTCCAACAGGTAATTTCATAGCATCTCGGATGCTAAATACTTTGTATTTAAAGTACAATATGTGATTTTCTGCCGGTAGGGGTCTCTGAATAAAAACAATCACAAAATAATGCGAAAAAATAGCCTGTGAATATTTCACATCAAAATTATTCATACTGGCAGTGATGCAAATTTTTCTGGAGATGCTACTGATGTGTGTGCGAGAGAGAGAGAACGTGACGGCAGGTGCGGTGTATCTTGGAGCAGAGGAGAGTTAACGTCTAGCAGTGAATCAATATCATGTGAATGTACAGTACAGTCTGCAGTTAGAGCACAAATAAATGCAGCAGCTGCTAAAGACCAGCAGGGTGAAATGAGATGGGAGACTCCGGCCCTGTCTCCCACTGTGCTGTCCCAACACGATTTTCCTTTTAGCTAATTACTCGAGTGAATTTAACTCCCTCTGGTACACAGTCTAGGTAACATGTCCAAGGCTTTTATTGTGAAAGGTGAGAACGGTCTCTGGAAAAGGCTGCCTTCAAGGTTGCAAGGAGTAATACAGTCTGCTGTCTAATGTAGCTCAGGTAATCCCTGCTCTCTTCCTAAATCTAATCAGCTGTTGGAGGCGTTCACCTTCCTTCTAAACCAATCAGAATGTACGTGAATTTCACGGGCCAATCACAGAGTCACAACCCTGCTTTAAATCTGTTTCTCCCTATGTTATCAGCTGTCCAGTCCTCTGCTCCAGCTGACCGGCCGGAGCCTCCTTCGGTCTGGTCTTCAAGCTCCTTCGTCGCCCCCCCCGGTGTCTAGATTCCATCGGGGGGTTATGATGGTTCTCTCCCCCTATATACGAACTATTAGCGTAACGATGGAGTCTAATCGCCAAAGACTTTGTACTTTTTATAGTACATCTTTTTGCATGGTCAGCTCACAACAGTGGTTTCTAATGCAGAACAGTTGCATATTATATCTTTAAAGACAATTGGAAGAATTTGGTCAAGTCATGTCAAGATATTTTTTGGGCATTTTCAGCCTCTGTATATAGACAGCCGCTCTACCAACTGAGCTATCTGGATTTTATATACATATGGATTTTACATTGTACATAGCGCTTTTCGAACTAATTGGGACCCAAAAATCTTGATGCAAAGCAAACGGCAAAGCAAGCGAGTGCCATCAGCCCGCTCAATGGATAGTCATAATGTTGTTCAATCAATCTGCAATAGACAGGAAACAGATGCATTCCGTTACTTTAAAAGTCGCCAAAGTTAACTTCTTCAATTAATTTCCTTAATGTTTTAACATCACCCATACTCTAACTTGGAATTCATAATTAGTCTCATAATCACAGCTCATTAATTATAAGCTATAATTAGTCAGAGATCAGCCTAATGATAAGACACAATTATGTCTCCAGATGCATTGTTTCTAATCAAGCCCTAATATTCAAACACGGCCCAGTGTGTCAGACGTAAACTGTCTGTCATCATGAAATAACTTTGTGCGTATGCGACCCCGTATAAATACATTTCACCCCGTCTGCCCATGTGCACAACGCGTGTCCGTCTCACTGCGGGTGAGTGCGCGTTAAATGCGATGAGGTATAGTTATTACCATACATAAACTGGACGTTTGAAGTAAAATAGCATTTAATGACTTATTTGAAGTATTTGAATTGCAAAGAGAGATGAAACATCCCTTTGAGGGAGGAAATGCCATATTCCAATCAAACATTTCACTGTTGCGAAGGTTAATGAATGCCATTAGCCCGGCGCCGATAAATTCAGACTTGTACTTTCACGAGATGCATAAATTAGATAAAGACCCAGAATCCAAGGCTTCATGCGGGCGAGAGGGAATGTACGACAGAAACACAATTACATGCCTGTGGAAGAAACGGCTGCAAAATGGAGACAATTTGACAAGCTTCAACACCTGGAAGTTTCTGTCAGAGCCCACTTCAGCTTCCCTTCTGCACAAGCAACAACATCAATAGTTTTTCTTTTTGTGTGCTGGAACATTTATCAATAAATATGTTGGTGTATTAACATATATTTACAAAATTTATCCTAATTTGTAGCTCATTTCCACGCATATTAGCAAGATTCATTACCAAACTGAATACCAAAATGGTGCAAATTCCCCGCATTGGTTTGTTGCATGACAGTATGGGTGACAATATTTATTCTCAGAGATATGAAATAATTATTAACCAATTTTCACATTATGTTTCCTTTGAGATGCTTATCCTTTTGGCAAATGGCTCATCACTTCTCAAAGTGTCCTGCTTGGCACTAATAACGTCTGACGTGGGCATTTTTTATACTTCATTACTCTTTTCAAATGATCATTGGCCTCCTTAATTGGATGATAGTTGAATTATAGCCCCACTGTAGACTGCAACCTTGAAAAGAAGTTGAGATCTGAAAAATGACACCCCAGGCTGAAAAGCTACCGGCTGAGATGGAATGACACCTTGTTTTGGTAGGATTACTGGTCACTTTGAGGAGTTTTCACATTCCAGCCACATGTAAAGCCAATTAGAATAAAAATATACCTTTAAATGTCAGTAACAAGAGATCTATTCTCCTTGCACTCCAAGTCATAAAGAGACAGAAGCAGAGATGACGGAGGAGTCTGGGTTAATGTTGACTTCATGCCCACTGGGGTGGGATATTAAAAAATATCTTGCTCTTACTTTGCAGCGTCTCCGGGTTGAATTATCGAGAACTCCCGTCCAAACATACTGAACGGAAGACACAAATGATAAAAGGTTTGATTATCTCCAACATGCTTTAAAAGCAAGTTTGCCAACTACTGTTTCCAAATACTTGAAGTATAGTTTGGTTAAAGTTTAGACTATTTTGGGAAATGTATTGCTGTGTGTAACCAGCCAGTCCATCCCATAGTTAAGAGTTTCCCTGTGCTGTTTCCTTGCTTCCTGTTTCCCAGTTATTTGTTTTTTCGTCCTCTTTAGTTTCTGTCTCTTCTCTCACTGTCTCCGTATTCTCCAGTCCCTCCGGAAAAACGTGCTCATGTGATCGCATAACTAGGATTTATTTATATGATTAGAACAATGCACATTAATCAACATTTCTGTAAATGCGCCAGTGTTAGCCAGTCGGCTAATTTTCAACTGTAGACGTAGTTACCTACCCTGCACGTCAATTCAATGCACAATCAGCCAAAGTCCCCATATTTAGGCGGGGGCTGCATTTTTTTCAAATATGCTGCATAAATGGCCTATTTCCTCGCAAAATAATGCTGGGCTTGCGGGATTTAATAATTTAACAATCCATGCATTTTTGTTGCAAAAAAATATCTTAGCAGAAAGTTGAAAAATGTTGCCTTTCCGTCACAAGAGAACAGCCATTTCCCCGTTGCCATGGGAACGTAATGAAGTGACGGAATTACGCAACAAGACAAACGCAATCTCTTTTTCATCATACTGCAGTTTTTGCAAATTCCCGCAATTTTATCGCATAAAAAATGTGTAAATGTAAATATCCTGCATAGTCCATATATTTTACTTAACCTTTGACCATGAACTTGTTGTCCATCCAGGTCAAAAGTACATTTTTGGTGTGTTTTTTTTTGCATTTTTGGCGCTTTTTTATGCTTTTGGCCCCTTTAAGACGTTTTTGTCACTTTCTATCAACGTTTTGTTTTAAACTCATCGTCAATAAACCTAATTTATGTTAAAATACCAATTGTTTAAGTTAAAAAGGCAGCCATTATGAGTTATTTTGACTAAGGGTTAAGATCAAAGGAATTTTGCATGGGTTCCATACAACGTACACCCGTGCATCCATGTTTGGACTATATTTGGGCATTTCGGTTCAAAGAAACCCATATTTGTGATATAAATTTTTTTTTGGTGTTCAGCTTAATGTGTTTTTGTTTCTTGTTGAGTGTTTAATACGCGGTTAATGTTGAAACAAAACCACTTGGTTAGGTTTAGAAAAAGATGGTTTAGGTTGATTGCTGAAGTATGATTGTTATGTAATTTACGTTACTGTGACGATTCCCAGGAATGGAGGACCCAAGCGCAGAGAAAAGCAGACAGGCAGAAGAGGGTTCAAAAACAGAGTCCAAGCAAAAGGCAAAAACCAGAGCTCAGGGGCTAGCAAAATCTCACAGGGAAGGAAAACTGCAAAGAAGCGATCGGATAGCGCAAATACCTACAAAACACGCAAGACAGGACAGAACCAGGCTAAGAAATAAACACAGGAAAACAGACAGACACCAAACCATCACAGTTACGTACATTACGAAATAATGAATTACTAATTTTGGTCTTATACGGTACACGGACAGTGCTCATCTGGGTCCTGTGTACCACACCAAGCTCCTCTATACCGGGCCCATCAGTAGCCATGTTTCCATCCACATGTTTTTATCTGAATTAAGTGATATTGAATGAAAAATGCCTTATGGAAACAGGAAAATTTGATGGAATTTCATGAATATCAACTCAAAGGAAATACGTTTAGTCTCATCTGGTTTTCTCTTGATCGATTTGCGGCTTATGCGATAAACGCTGATGGAAGCGTTATTAGCCGAATAATTAAAGAAGTGTGATTAAGTTTAAGGTAATTTTATGGCTGCAACCCGCCACAAAACGCAGAAGAAGAAGTTGTGGTTCATTTCCGCCCAGTATTTCCTCTCTGTCTGCACACATGGGGGGTGTCAACAAAGACAGATGGAAGTGGACGGACGAGGAGACGAGAGACTTTCTGAATTTAATTTATCAGGAGCTCGCGAAGGGAATGTCCACAAAGGTTAGGACAAGCCGTGAAACGTCCTGCGGAGTCAATCGAAGACGCTCAAACAGAGAGACATGTCTCAAAAAAAGAGTCTTGCAGCGGTGCCGGATGGACAATAAAAGACAATTTGCATCTGAATTGTCATAGCGATGTGTTGATAGTGTCATTGTTTTCTTATTATAACTTGATATGTCGCTATCAGCTGGCACATAAGCACTATTACAACTCATTCCAATATCGATCATGTGATGGTAGACAGGATCCATTTTGTCTTGAAAAACTTTGTTGTTGCTTGAATGTTGTGCGATTGAGTGTGAAAATGAATGGAAACACCTTAAAATGTCTAAAATCAATTCAATATACCAATTTGATCGCAAAACAGCGTCATGTGACGTCATTACCACAGGTTTATATTAGCTTTAAAGCCGTTGGATGGAAACACACTTTCACCAGATTTATTCACGTGAGTTTTTTTACCAAACTTCAGATAATTCGATTGACAAGTGGATGGAAACTTAGCTATAGACTTTGATTAGAGACATATTTGTGATACGTCAACGCTACATAATTCCGGACAAAATAAGTTTCCCTTGAAACATAATTGAAAATAAACTTAAGGCGGGACAACACGCAGAGCTTCTGCAGCAGCCTACATAAGTGGCCTGAAATTTATACTTGTGCGTTGATATCTTTAAAAAGAATAGCAGGACCGGCATGTGTATACTAGGGAGTGTGTGGTAGAGCGAGTGAAAGAATGACGTGATTAGCTTCGGAGCGAGTACCGACTCTAAAGGCATTGTGGGAGAAAAAAAGTGTCTCCTCTGTTTTCTGATCACGGTGGGAAATCTGAAGCTGGAAACCCGCTCCTTGATTTTATGTTGTTTATAGAGAAGGAGAACGAGATAATGAGTAGAAATGCAACGCTCCCAAGCCACAGCCGAGCGGACCAATCACAGTTGTTGTGGGCTGTGTCGCTACAACGTGTAGTTAAATATTTTGAGAGGTGCGTAGGGTCCGTATCCCCACGTAACAATGTACGTACCCACGGCGTTGATTTAACGCAGAGACATAAACTGGCCTTTACATTGTTTTCTCTCCAAAGGATGCTGGGATAGCCCCAATAATCCTGAATGGCTGGAAAGATGAGGCAACACTTCAATTCAATTTCAGTTGTCTCATTGCGCTTTCATAAAGAGCAGATCTAGACCGTATTCTGTGATGTTGTTTACAGAAACCAAACAATTTCCACCTAGAGCAAGCACTAGGCCACAGAAGCATGGAAAAACCTCCTTTAAGATGCAGAAACCTCAAGCAGAACCATGGCTCATGGTGGGTGGTCATCTGCCTCGACCGGTTGGGGGGTGAGAGAAAGAGACAGAGAGAGAGAGAGAGAAAGACAGACAGAGACAGAGAAGAGACAGACATGAGAGACATGGAGAATTGTAGCAGAGGGTGTGGAGCAGGAAGATGGAGGCAGCAGGTGACTCCAACCACAGATCCAGACTCCACAGATCCAGAGCCAGAAACACCTGCAGGAAACAATAGGAGGAGAGAGGAGAGGGGCGCAAGACAGGAAAAGGGAAGAAGTTGAGTTAGTAACATGCATTAATGGGATGAGGTTGCATACAGATGGAAAGAAGGAGGAGGAGAGAGGTGCTCAGTGCATCATGGGAAGTCCCCAAGCAGTCTAGGCCTATAGCAGCATAACTAAGGATGGTTCAGGACTCTCCTGAGCCAACCCTAACTTTAAGCTTTATCAAAGAGGAAAGTCTTAAGCCTACTCTTAAATGTGGAGACTTTAAAATGTAACAATGCGTTAGGCCATTATGTGGTTTCTTTTGAAACCAACACCTACTGGTTTCTTTTCGACCTAGCAATAACAAGCAGGACGCATCTAAGAGTTGAACAACACCCGGGGCATTAACCAGGGTTAACCAGACCTGCTGCAGCTCCTGCTCCATCACCACAGGCACGCCTATCACTCTTGATGTACACCACCACATCACTCCAGTAAGCAAAATCCCCTGAGACAGGTCTTTTTTCAGCGCTAACATGTGAAATATTGCTTTGCTGGGTGTTCACTCAGGCGGACAAAAATCATTGCCTCTCTCCAGGTAAGGTTGAAAGATGGCCATCCACACTGTGAGAAAAACAAAGGCTTGGATGGCAGAGTGAACAACTGGGTCGGCCCATGTTTTATCTCCCTTCACTTTGTAAAACGGCCTCCAAGGTTAACCCAGGCTTTCCTTAAGTTTTATTTAAGGGGAAAATTTCAAAAAAAGCAGGTTCGGGGTGGATATACTTTTAGCTTTTGCCAGCGTGTTTCTGTCTCCCCCTGTGTTTTTGATTTAAAATCCACAGTAATACCTGGAAGGATATCTCTGACATAGTCTTAACACTTAATCAACACGCTTAGAAATGAACAACTTCAAATTGAAATGCAATTTGCATGTGTTTGCTTGTGCAGAATAATCAAATCATGCGGTATTAGGCCACGCATCAAGCAGTGGAGACAGTGGTTTTGTTCAGCTGGAGGTAATTGAGCCCCTCTGCCATCTTTTTTAGAACAGTGCCTGACATAACTACTGGTTGTCGGCATCTGACGAGTATCAGATGAATCATTTTAATGTTAATTACATAGTAGCAGAAATACATTTAAAAAATCCTTTCATGATGGGCAATGAAGGAAGTTAAAGATGTCTTTAAATGCCGTACACCGGGATCTTTTTAAAAATCAGACGACATGAAAGAGCAAAGAGCTGTGTCTGTGTTATAAGTGTTCAACTAAACTTTATTTTCACTATGCTAATGAGTTTTCAATTTATTGCTGGAAACCTAGAAGTCTGTAGGTGTAGTTCATCACCATGGATCTCATACTGTATATAAATGAAAGGTCGTGCGTTATTTTTTCACTGTTTCCTAAATTGCAGAAATATAATCTTTTCTAATGGCACCACTGATGCTGGGGCTCTGTTATTGTTTTTCATGGATATGATTTACAATTAATTTCCAGAATAGAAGTTATTGATTTGATAATCTACCTGCTTGGATCTCCTCAGAACGTCGACATGCTGAATTCCAAAATATGAAATGGAAGATTGATTTGGAGGATATGATGAAAATCTGGGGTTGATCATGGAAACATTTCTGCAGGAACACAGTGAAATCAGTAACATGGCCTAAAATATAGTGGTGTAATGTTCAATATTCTTTTAGATTATATGTAATTCTCAAAAAGGAACCCGGTTTGTGGTTTATTAATATGACGGCATCAGCAGTATATTTCAAAATGATAGCCATCTAAGTCTTTGATTGGTTGGCATATGACCTGTGCGTTTTTGTTTTTTATGATAAAGGAAGCCAAGGTGCTATATAAATACTGGGAAAGTATCAAAATGCTAAATCCATTTAGATAGGCCGATAGCTAGTTAGGCCGAGCCTTCAGGACTTCCACATGGTAGAGCTTGTTAACATATGTGTATGTAGGTAAATGTGTGTGCATATACTGTATGTATTTGTATATTTTATATAAAAACATATATCTGTACATAGTAGTCAAATTTTTATGTTTACTTTTGTTGTCCTTATGCCGTATTTGTATTTCTGTGTACTTTAAGTGCAAAAAAAAGCCAAATTGCTATATTGGGGGGACAGTAGCTCAGTCTGTAGGGAGTTGAGTTGGGAGGGTCGCTGGTTCAACTCCCCATACGGACCACGTATGGTGGTGCGCCTTTCCATGGGGAGCCCCCCCACACACACTCTGGCATCTATCCATTACACTATCCAGTACATGTATAGGTGTGTAAAATTCAGGCATGTGTGTACTAACAGAGTGGAAACATTGTAATGTCCCCTTGCAGGATTAATAAAGTATACTGTACATTATACAATATATGTAGGTAGAAAGTGCCGCTCCAGCGCAGTTACATTCATTCCCTGGCTGCAATGATGTTGCAGAAACAGTTAAGGTTGATCAGAGTGACTGAACCAAGACAATAAAGTTGGGGAAACGAGAAAGCTAGGTATATTAATAGAAGAACTGCAGTCGAGTGCAACCCCCTTTACATCACATGCAGTCATTTGATCAAAACAAAAATATTGAGTAGAGCAGCTTTAAGTCAGTGTTGCATCTTCAATTTAAAGAATTGTTCTTCACCTTAGTGAAGCAGCACTAGCTACCTATCAGTGAAAAGATGAATGCTGGAGTCTAAAATTGACCAACTCTGGCTCGGCAGTGATGGAGAGACACTCCGTTGCTTTGATGCGTCGGCTAGCAATACGGTGTAAGCAAAATGGACTGGGTGGCTGCAAACGTAGGTGTCAAGCTGTAAGTCTGCATATAGACAGGGTCACTTCACCTGGTTACTGAGAGCGAGAGGCTGCTCAGTCAACCCTGAAAGCATGTGTGCAGGATGATTCGATCTGCTGAGGCGGCATAGAGGAGGAAAACCCATCACATGGAGGAAGATTTCACTCCAGAAGGCAGGGAAGTTGAAACTTGGAGATTGAGGCGCTTGAAACTCATCCAGGATGTAAAAAAACTAAAATAACATTGTGAGCGGCTGCAACACAGAGGTATCGTGTCATGCTGGGCACTCACAGTCACTGTTAACCTCCAATGTATCTATTATTCTCACTGCTGGGCTTCACTGTCCATCACTCTCAGAAGTTCTTCTGGTTTGGTCGTGCAGAGTTTTGTCGTAGAAGGAGCCTCCTGTCCCCTGGGATCAAGTCTATGTTATGCCCCTTGGCATTGGTTAACACGGTGTTACGCTGACATGGACAGAGACAGATAGAGTCTCCAGGATCTGTCCGCCTGATAATCCCCACTGCCAAAAAGAGGGCAGGACATTAAACCCAACAGGCACAATGTGCTCCGACATCTCCTGGCTAATGTCAGGAGGAGGCGTTTCGACGATGAGGAAATGAGGAAGTGACCCGGCGAGGCCACGATGCATATTGCTTTGACCCTCCCACTTGGCCCCACCATTGTTTTTCAATTAATCGCAGCCACTTTGCGGCGAACGACACTGACAGATGGCAAGGTCTTTGTCGAGGGTTCATAGTGGTGCGAGGCAGATAGTGCTTACTGGTGGGGAAAAGTGAATTTCGGGGGCCAAATGATACACGCCCCCGAGCAAAGCCACTGAGGCATATTTCTAAGTGCTGATCTATTCAAAGTGCAAGGAGCCAGGAAATAAGGTAGACATGTCTCTACGGGTCTAGAGGATACTACACCGCTATGTCGAGGGCGAGGTTTGCACGATGAAGAGACCTAATTCAAGTATCATCGTAGTTAGTCAATTTCATCTTTCCAACTTTTTTCGCCGACCTTTGTCAGTATTTCAAAACATCAAATCCACATTTCTGGAATTTATGGTTGCTGTGTGGTGACGTTAAAATGAATTCCACAGTGTTTAGACATTGTTATGATTAAACAAATAACAGCAATGTGCATTAGCCGTCTGAATTTTCTAATTTCATATTTCTGCTGTGTAAAGACAAATACTTAGCTATATTTGTTGGCATAAATAAGCATAACAAGTTGTTGGGACATATGAATCATATATCTAGAATAAATATATCAGTTGTGGCAACACACCAAGCGGCAGATTAGCTGTGAGTGATAAAGTGACAAAGTGCTGCCGACTTAATATTTCAGAACTCATACAATGCACAAGTTGACTACTAGCTTATAATTATTAATAATTATTTACTCGACTGATCAAATCAAGTGTGATTCCACGGCGTGATGCACGGGGGAATCAAACCTGAGACTTATTTGAGACAAAAAATACATAAATTCAGCCAAATTGTGATGTTCCCTTGAACAACTCATTTTTATTTCTTTTCGGTAAGTAAGTAAAGCTTATTGATATTGTTAGTACTTATTAGGTGTTTAAGAGGTCAAAGCTCTGGCATAAAAAGGCAAAAAAACACTCAATTTGTGCGAGTAACTACCGTTTTCTTCCAACCTGGACCCTATTTTCCTAAGTTTTTGTGTCTAAGTGACCGATGGGAACAACAATCTTTAACATTGGTCCAACATTAAATGAGATTGCTGCAGTCGGTAGCGGCGAAACAAGCTACAATGGAAGTTAAAAGGGCAACTGTTCAGCTTATCTTCACATAAGTTCTTGTTTTGCCACTGACAGACTCAGATTAATATTCAAAGTGTCTAAGTGTAGTAAAAGGTAGTTACCCTTTAAGTATTGTTAGATATAGAGGGAAGTAGAGGGCCAGTCCCCGCCGATCCCTCTCCTTTACGACCCTCTATGCGCTGGCAGATGTGCTGTTAAGTAGCTCTCAACGATTGTTAGTGGAGCCCTAACTTCTCCCTGGTGTTGAGCTATTGATTTTGCATTAGATAAACATGAATCTTGTAAATAAGAGGTGAGGATGCATTGACCCTCCCCATTGTGCTCTGAGACAGGGAGAGAGAGAGAGAGAGAGGGACGGACAGAGAGCTTTACACATTAGCCGACGCAATGAAGGGAGCCTCATTTGAAGCGTAATTATCTTTCCCACTGAAGTGCAGTGAGGGGACAAATGGGAGCGCCAGAGGTGACATAGATTCTCAACTGGTGGACTACAAAGGTTAAACCTCCAAGCCAAGAGACTAGGGAGAGGAAAAACAGACAGTTCTGATGACCAACAAATGGTCATACAATGTCGGGTAAAATGAAAGCTGCCTGCCAGGCGATATTGATGAATGCTTTTGGCTAAGAAAAAAGTTAGAGTAACAGGAATCATCATTGCATATGAAGATTTTCAATGCATGACAGAGCAGCTGACATGGTCTGCCATCCTCTATAAGCAGATAAATAGAGGATTGAGAATAGACCTTCTGGGCTATGTCGTATGAATCATACGTCATTTTTTTCTTGTCAGGGGCCTCACCAGAATATCAATATACTGTATACAAGTTATGGTCCTGATCTGATCCAATAATCTAAATCAACTGTATGTGATATGGACATAAAGCAATAGCTTGGTGCTATGACTCTTACCTTACTACCACAGATTTTCATCTGGGCTTTAATGATACCAATAATGTTCTGCGACACTGCAAGGGCAGAAATTCATTTCAGAAAAGAGTGGGAAAAAAAATGGATAAAAGAAACACCCTGGTGGTGTTTCATCCATCTGTTGAAGCAGCTTTTTTTTCCCTGTCTTGAGGAATTTATGAAAAAGTCTCTAACAAGTCTGATTTATCTTTATAGGCTCCGGTAGTCAGTGGAGCTCGGGGAGCGCTAAACAGAAGTACATAAAAACAATGGAGAAGGGATTGGATCAGCTCAGCTGAAACACATTTGTCCTGGGGGGGGGGGCTCTTCGGCAGAAAAAAAAGAGCAGCGCCAGGCAGAGACAGTATATCTGGGAAATGGAATCCTTTGACCGTTTATTAATCAATAAACACATTGGGTTGCATCAAAGCGTGACGTATTTTTGCTCTGTTTTTTAATGTCACTGATTAATTTTCCCAGGGTCCTTCGGTGCCGCAGAGGGCTGACAGCTAACAAATTGCGTGCACGCCTGTGCGTGGTTGATTCTGACGCTGTAAATACTTCACTGCTGTAAAGAACAAGCGTCACAATGGGCGCCACATTTCACATTTCTCATAAAACACAGTTATAATTTGAATTCTTGCTGTGTGCACGGCACACAGAACAAGCATACTGGTTCAATATTGTTTTATTTTTTGTTTTTTTTTACAGATACACAGTACAGAATAAATGCCCATATGTGTTTTCTCTGCGTGTTGACATCCAAAGCCCCTCTATCTCCTGAATCTCTCGGTCGAGGCATGTAAGTTGGAGGCTGGATGAGATTGAAAGTGAAAGCCTTCCAGTTTTATTTAACCCTGTCCCTCTGATTCAATATGAAGCCTGCCTGTGTGCAGATGATAACTGAGAGCAAAAGGTTGACATCAATAGGACTGACTGACTGTCCCTGCTTGTGCCTGTACCAGTCTGTCTCCATGCATATATGTACATGCATGTTCCGGGTGTGTGTATGACTGTGATTACACATTAAGGGTGCATTTACGTGTGTGTGTGTGTGTGTGTGTGTGTGTGTGTGTGTGTGTGACAGGGCTGTTGGCACTGAGCCGTTCTGTCAGTGAGTGATTATTGAAACCTGCTACACTAATAATCCTCCTGTAATAGTTTTCTCAGAAGATGGCCTATTTGATTATTGGAATTCAATGGGGCCTTTAATTACATGTGCCAGGCATTTCCAGGCTAATTTGTACCTCCGTCCTGTTTGGCATTTCAGAGTAGCAAATTGTTCTCGGCTCCTTGTTAGACATCTCCGATTCCTGCCGCAATTTTCCCCGCATCCTCGGCCTCGTCAATGAGGAAGCACTTTAAAGAAAGTTGGAATAAAACAACTGATTAGTTGCACACCGACATCAAGGTGACACAATCAGGGCACACCAGCAAATATGAATTTGTCCTATTAAATTACAACCTTAGTACTGATTGTATTAGAGGATTATTTTCGGTTTAGCTTTTTTGACATTAATGGACGTCCGTTACATTCCATCCATTGCCAAATGAGTTGCTTCAAAGCTAATTAGGACCATCAGCTGTACATAACTCTCTGTATTTCTCAGTATAAAAAAATGTCATCGATTGAAGATAATAACCTCTAATGAAGAGTCCATCATGTTTATTTTAATCCTCCGTGTCCTCTTGGGCTACTGCGTGGAGAAGGGACGGGGTTGGTGCGCGATCACGGAAGGCTTGTATCGTGTAAATGCGCCAACAGTTTTGGGTGTCATTACAATCCCTCATGGGGGAGACAGAAACTACACACTACGGCTTTAACCCTTAGACGGGTTAAAAGTCACCTGGTTACTATATTTCTGCATGTTATAGTCAAACATCTTGTCTTTGATACCCCCCATATAGACATTTCCATCAATCTGATCCGGCTGTTGGGTCATGAACCATCGGTACATATAGCTACGAAATGTAATGCACTGTAATTCGTCTGTATTCTATATGCACCACATTGACTGCTGCTGTATAAGACCTTAGGGAGGATGTTGTGGGGGATGGGTGGGACATAAAACACATGGCTTTCAAGTTGGGGAAGCAGAATTTGTGTCCAGGTTTGCACCCAGGAAACGTGATTGTGTACTACTTCATCCAAACCACGATCTTTTTTCTAGTCTTTACTAGTTGTTTTGGTGCCTAACTGTAACTGTCCTATCCACATGACAGTCACCTTTAAACTGAACTGTGATGGCCGCCAAAAGGGCCATCACCTCATGGCGCACCCGGCCCACAGGAACCTTTTCTCAACTAAATTTAAGTGAAATTAAAGACTGCTAAACTTAACTGTCATGTCACCGGTCAATACGTGACAAGCTGGCGTTCGCCTGTTTCGTAGAACAGCATGTGAATTGGTGTGCTTGACCCTTAGTACGATATCCTGCAGAACCGTTCATGAGAATGCGTTAATCAGATGCATTATAACATAATTTGCTGTTCAGTGCATGAAAAAGAAAAAAAACGCCACAGTCAGGCTGGGAAGCATCCAGCCAATGTCTCAGAAGTTCAAGTTCATGCTGTGTGTGGTATTGATGCAAACACCACCACAGTCTTTGTCTTGCTTTTGTTGCTGGGTTTAAAGGAACTTCCACTCATTGAGTGGCTTGCATAAGTTTACACACCCTTACTAAAATTGATTAGAAAGAGGAATAAAAAAAAAACATCTTAATGCCTTAACTTAAAAAAAGGAAACTCCAACCTTTTAAGGACACCAATTTTCTTTGTGAATGAATAATGTATCATAAATAAATAATTATTCTTCATTAAAATACAGGGGGCATAAGTATACACCCCCTTATGTTTTCCCCATGGTCTTATTTCGGTTAGCTTAATAGCTGGTTTGATTTGCATTGAGAGATAATCTTATGGAAAGTTCCCCATGCCTATCTCTATCTATGGTGAAGGGTATGTGATTATGTGGGGTGGGATGAGGGTGGGGTGGGGTGGGGTGGGGGTATTACCAAAGGCCAAGGGAACTTTATGAGGATGCATAGTATCCTGATCCATGAAATAACTGCCCTTTAAAAAATAAAACTGTGCCTGCCTCTATGGGAATTTAACATAGGGGGGTGTGTATGCTCCTTGTATATTAAGGAAGTAGTTATTTACAATACATTAATCATTCACAAAGAAAATTGGTGTCCGTAAAAGGTTGGATTTTCAATTTTTTTATATTAATTAAGGCATTACGATCAATTTCCAAAAGATATTTTCCTCTTTTTAATCAACTTTAGCATGGGTGTGTAAACTTATGCAAGCCACTGTATATAAATCTAATGTAGCTCAGGGTAATTTCTTTCAGGAAGACCTAACTCTTAATCAATGCTCTCATCCTGAATCTAATCAGCTGTTGGAGGCGTTCACCTTTCTGCTAAACCAATCCGAATCGTACACAAATTGCAAGGGCCAATCACAGAGTCACAACCCTGCTTTAAATCAGTTTCCCCCTTTGCTATCAGCTGTCGTTGCAGGCAAAGAGTGCAACCCTCCACCCCGCCTTCCTCCTCCAGTCCTCTACTCCAGCTGACCGGTCCGGAGCCTTCGGTCTGGTCTTCGGGCTCCCTCGTCGCCACCACCGGTGTCTAGACTCCATCGGGGGGGCTGATAGTTCTCTACCCTTTTATATGAACTATTAGTGTAACGATGGAGTCTAATCGCCAAAGACTTTGTACATTTTTATTATGCTGTACAATAAACCTTTTTGCTAATCTGCAAACATGTCTCTCCTGATTGAAATAACATTCCTGCAAAAGGTAATTATTGAATTTGATGTTCTCCCTATGAGTGCCATTTATATAACTTACCAGGAAATCAAAAGCTGTTTAACAATCTGAGGAATCAAACAGTGCTACACAGGCTTATCGTCCTTATCTGCTCCTGACATTTTATGAAAGTCTGTGATTGTTTCTTCATTTCCTTTTCCTCCTTTCATAAGCCCCCGAGGCACACTTTTGTTGTGTTTTATTTCCCTCCGTCCTGTTTCTCCGACTTTTTCTCTAATTGTTGTACCACTGCTACTACAGACATGAATTACTCTTTTTTTTCCCCTTCCGGCTGTAGATGCTTGAAATGATTCCCCTGCCTGCCTATAGTGATAAGGTGAGGGAGCCTATCTGATGGTGCTTGCTGAGGAAGCATGATTACATCTAAGCAATGAAGTCACTTTAGTCTTTTCTAAAATAGCCACAAGGCAAAAAGTTCTCAACATAGAAAAATGTAATCTACAGGACAAAACGGTCAAAGAATCGTCTATACGTTGTTGAATCTTCCATGATCTCCGGTGATATTTTTCAAGCAATATAGCTTTTGTTATTTGGAAAGGAAAAATTTTTTTTTACAGAGGCATCCTTAGGGAAAGAACTGTTCTGGTGGAAGGCAAAAATAGAAACTCTTATTTTCTATAGCAGACAAAGACTTGCTTGACTCTCTCTGTGCTATGCTTCTTTGCACAAGTTCCTTACGTGCGCAAGATGGCATCTTATATCATTCTAATCAAATCAGCAGACTGGTCTTAGCAGTTAACATTTGTGGGATTCATATCAATGCAGTGCCACAGTTTCAGATATATGTTTGTCAATAACATCACATAGGTACTGAGGCAAGGCAAGGCAGCTTTATTTGTATAGCACATTTACGCAACAGGGCAATTCAAAGTGCTTTACACAAATTCAGTTAAACAGATAAAACACATGAATAGACAGTTTAAAAATAGACACATAAAACACAAGAATAAAAGTTACAGTGCAGCATAAGAAATTTAAAGAAATGAGCAGTCATTTAAAGAAAGGCAGCATCAAAAAGAAAGGTCTTCAGCCTTGATTTAAAAGAACTGAGAGTAGCAGCGGATCTACAGGTTTCTGGGAGTTTATTCCAGATATGAGGAGCATAGAAACTGAAAGCTGCTTCACCCTGTTTAGTTCTGACTCTGGGGACAGAAAGCAGACCTGTCCCAGATGACCTGAGAGGTCTAAGGGAAATAAAGTATTCCAGTTCTTATTATTCTAATAGCGACCTTATACCAAACAACTTTTCAAGTGATTCCACGGTTGTGGACTACTTTACAATATCAGAATGAAATCATGAAATCATTTTCCCTTTACTTACAGGTGACAGGGGATAGACAGGAAAGGTGGCAGAGAGATGGGGGATGACACTGAGCAAATTGACGCAAGTCGGATCCGAGCCCGGGCCGCTGCACAGGACTCAGCCCACATGGGGCCAAGGCTCTTACTGGGTGAGCTAGAGGTCGCCCTGAAATCAACAGAGTCTTGCTAGACTTAGGGTAAGGTGGTCATAAAATGCATATTTTCAATTAAACGAAAAAAAAAACAGTCAGTTTTTTTCCCGTCTTGACGTTCCGACAAAATCTAACATGATTGATATTATCGTTAGCTTTAAGTCTTGGTAGTGAAGTCATATCATGTGAACATTGTCAACAACCAATGGGTGCACGCCCTCCAGCACCAAACAGGAAGCAGCAAACTGGGTAGAGCCAGTGGTGTCTATTGATGTTGTTGTGCCGTGCTAAGCTAAACGCTAAAGTGGGAATGTTGTCAGAACAGAATATCAAGACAAAATCTGCCAACTTTCCCCCTAGTTACCATCTAATGCTAGTGGTAGCGAGCTAGCTTGGTTACATTTTTCTAAACTAATGTAGTGTCTTGCAATTTGTGACCCTGCAAGATCCCCAGTCTTTACATATGACTTTAATGTCAGTTGATTGTCAATTATTATGTGATTGTAATGATTGTTAACTTTTTTCAAAGTCTAGTTCTAGTGTATAGATAGATAGATAGATAGATAGATAGATAGATAGATAGATATTTATTGATCCCAAAAATATGGGAAATTACAGTGTTACAGCAGCACACCAAATATACAACATACAATATACATGAATAATAATAATAATAATAATAATAATAATAATAATAATAATAATAATAACAAAATATAAGAATAAAATATAAGAACAAGTATTTAAATATATACAAGATGGGAAAAAAAACAAAAACAAAATGTGCAACTGTTTAAGTATGAGCATGCTAAAATGTAAATGACCCAATCGTGCCGGTTGTCCTTATTGTAATATGGTGGTGTCTCAGAGTCTCATCTAGCACCCAGGGATGACGTGTTGAAGAGTTTTATTGTCTGTGGTAGGAATGATTTCCTGTAGCGGTCCGTGCGGCATTTAAACTGTCTGAGCCTCTTTGAGAAGCTGCTCCTCTGTTGGACCAGTGTGGGGTGGAGAGGGTGGTCAGGGTTATCCATGATAGATAACAGTTTGTTCAGCGACCTCCTCTCCACCACAGCTTCAAAAGTGTCCAGTTTGCAGCCGATCACGGAGCCAGCCTTCCTGATCAGTTTGTTCAGTCTGTTTTTATCGCTGGCTCCGATGCTGCTGTCCGATTATGACAGGCATAAGTCCCAACATCCCCAAACTATGTTGTATCTGCTACAACTGAAGGTCGAGTTCTGGATGTTTCATTGGCTAGCTAAACAAGGAACTTGCCACGCCACAAAACTACATCCCCCACCCCTAAAAAAAAAAAACAGACCTTTTTCACAGCAGGGATTTTGACTTGTCCTAATTCAAAAAACCCAAGTTTTAATTAATAACATGGATGGTTCCGGTATCCCAGTAAGCCATGACTAGTTAGTTAGTTAACGTAGACATCTATGTGTGTGTGTGTGGGGGGGGCTTGCATCATGTGGACGCGCCGACAGTTTTCCTGTCACTAAAAACTACAGCTCTAACTGTATTCTTTTAGTATGTGTATTAAGAGTATAGGGATGTATATAATACTGTTAGCCACCTATGTCCTACATATTTATACATTTGGGAGCATTAATGAATCTAAAAATATAAGGTTTTTGATTACCGGCAGTCTCCAGAGACCTCAGTGCCGCTGACCCAGCTGGGCACAGAGCTTTGAGAGAGCTGGCTGGCGTGTATCAGATCACCGGACCAAAAACACAGATACATCACCAACAGTATAATGACATGTCTGTGTCATGAGAATTACTTGCAAAAATACTAATGTTTCAAAAATCAGAGACCACAATGTCACCTGCTCTGACATGTTGTCAAATCACTCTGAAAGTGATATTGTTCACCGCCATCCACTTAAAGTAAAAAAAAAAAAATTAAACTGTATTTTTATCAGATTAAGGCACACTTTATCATTCTTGTTGTGGCCCTTTAATGTTTTTTTTCTTAGTGTAATGCGCCAGGTGCATCTCGTTGACTAATTACTTCAATGCCTACTGATTGCAGCCACCTGTCTGACATTAAACACAGAAAGGGGATGGGAGCTTTACAGCCTGCTTTAGCTCGTTGTTGTGGTGCTCAGATTTCACAGTTTGGCTCATTCTCACAGCTCTCAGTAACCTTTTTACCAAAGTTAGCTTCTAGCTGGTTCGACTTCAGTATGGATCAATTGAAGTACATTTCCAGTATAAAGCCCAACGTGAGCCAAGCGCCGGATGTCAGGCATTGCCTGTTACCTTCTGTTCTCTCGCAGCTTGGTTCTTTCGGTGAATGAGTGTAAAGACTTCCAAAGAATGTGTATCTAACTCAGATGTTTTGGGGCAGATTTATGCAGATTGCTGTGGATGAAGCACACGGCAATACACTGTTAAATACGAATTGCGCTTAACCATGTATTCAGCTAAGTTGTCCTTAGGTGAAATTGACCCCATTTTCAGTGAAAAAAAAGAAAAAAGATTTGTCACAAAAAATGGGCCATTGAAATAAGTTCTGAAAATGTCAGCATTAAAAATATCAAAAAACGTTGGAAAAAAACATCAAGAAAAGCACCCACAACGTTGAAAAAGTGACAAAAATGTCGGAAAAAGCAATAATAATGTTGAAAAAAAAGCAACCGAAATGGGTTTTTTTCATGGTTGATGGGAAGACAACACAAGGGTTAAATAGATCACGTTACTATATTGTGTGAACTGTTATCTTCATTTAATATTGTATATGGCTTAATTGGGAGGGGCGTGAATGTCAACCTAACCAAGTTCCTGCCCAAGATTATTTTGCAGAGCCACTGTGGCAATGCGAGATTGATTAGACATTAGCAGCTAAAAGGCAAGATATTTTCTCACTGGAGTTGGTTGAGACCAAAAGGAGAGTGAATGTTGGACTCTGATTGCTTAAAGGGGAACTATGCACTTTTTTTTTTACCTTAACTGAACAGCTTCGGAGTCAATTGAATGGTTATAGGACTTTTTTTTTCGGGTTGAATGGTCGTCGTGTCGCTCCCCCCTAGCGTCTGTCGGCGGAAAAACCACCTGCACAACTTTGGGCCGGCGCGTCAGGGAGTCTTGCGTGATATCAGGTCTTGCGATATAACAAATTGTTTCAAGGCACACTGCACACGGACGCCCGTTCAGCACCCGGCCAACGAGGTAGCGATGGAGTTTTTTACACTATCTTCATGGCTGAGCCGGCAAAAAAGAAGCAGAAACTTAGGAAAACATTGTGGGAAGAACAGAGAAAGAGGAAACGGCAGATTGGCCGAGGGAAGGGTCAGACACAAGGAAACATAGGAGCTGCCAAATATCTATTCCGAAGCTGTGGGGGGGCTCTATAGAGAAACCTGCGAGCAAAAAGTGAGAAAACTGAGAAGAAATGGCCAAAAAATGACTCCAAATGAATGCTTACTGTGTGTTTACAGAGGCCATTGTATGCTAAAGTTAACCTTGGCAAATTTTTGTTATTTTATGTTGAATGTGTGTGAAAAAAATGACTACATCTTTACAAAAATGCACAATAAAGGGCACTTTTAAGTAATAGGTCATGATGATACAGCAAGCAGTATTGCCTTATGCTAGCAACAGGCTCCTCTGTTAACATCTGACTTCACTCTTGTGTTCTACCAGGTCCACGATGGTGGTGTATCGTAAGGCCGGGGGGAGAAGAGCAGCCAGACTTTGACTTCTGGTTCAAGGTTAATGCCTGTTGGCTCACCTTTGGACACACACGGCTGTGATTGATGCATGCTCAGTCGCTATGCTCCAGGGATTAACACTACCCGAATAACAGCAGCGTTTACATTCAGTGACCTCTTGCATCACCTTCCCGCTCCAGCATGGATTACTGTCGCAAACCTAATTCGTGATCATTGTCCACCTTTGTTTTCCGACCAGAATACAAATTCCTTGAGAAGATGAGGATTGACAAAGAGCTTTGTCTGTTAAAAAGTTTTCTGGAAAAAGGGACATTTTCAGGTAAAAACTTACCTACTGAAGTGCCTTCTAAAAATAATACAAAAAAATCTGATTGTTTTTGGGGGCATTTTTGGCTTTTAGACTGAGCCTCTGAACATGGGGCCCATGCTGAACCAGGTGAGCTACTTTGGCGCCCCTACGCAATCATTTGTTGAGTAAAACTCTAAAACAATAGCTATAAGACATGGGAATTCAGTCTGTATGAGGTCTTAGTTAAAGCTACAGTGCGTAGTTTCTGTCTCCCTGAGTAAGTAATGACAACCCAAATGTTGGCGCATCCAAATTACAAGCACACCACCCCCCACCCCTTCTCCACGCAGTGGCTAGTAGCCAAGGAGGACACAGAGGATTAACCCTTGTGTCCTCCCAAGTTAAAAAACAGACAAAAAATTGACATTTTTGTCCCTTTTTCAGACTTTGTTAGTTTTTACTAACACCACCTTACAGTACTTTTTGGAATTCATGGCAATTACCCTCATTTATATAGAATAATCCCTAATATTTGTGTTAAAAAAACAGAAATTATGAATTATTTTTTACTAATAGTTAAGATCAGAGGAATAAAAGTGATCAATTGTGTTTGCAAAGAGCGTTGTAAGGAATACAATCCATTTTGTTGTGATAATTTGGTTAAAAGGAAACCCATATTTCAGATATATATATACACTTTTTAAAGAGGTCAAATTTGACCCGAGGACAACAGGAGGGTTAAAAAAACATGGACTCTTCAGAAGAGGTCATTATTATCTTCTCTCGAGTTTCTGCACGCAAAAGTCCACAATTAGCTAGCACAGATAGCTCAAAGCTTAATTAGCTTTGTATCAACTCATTTGGCAATGGCTTATAAAACTATAAAAAAAGTTACGTACTGAAGCTAATAGGCCTCATGTAAATTATAACAGATAACCTGTGTTTTGCTTACTTATTCTTGAAAAAAATAACATGTTCCAGAAAGAGCGATTCTGCATTTCTTCCACTTTATAATGCACGTGAAAAGTAAACTGGGCCCTTGGGCAATGGCCGCGCTCCATGTGTATCGCGCCACATGAGTCGATCACAGGCCATCTGGTCAGGCCCAGCAACAGCTCCGCCCGAGGCAACCTGTACAAGCAAGTCATTTATAAGTGTCGCAGGTGGTCCCCCGCGTCCTCAAACACTGTAATGAGTAATGAGCGTTTGCCCATGGAGGATCAGTCTTCCAGCGGGGGCTGCAAAGGCAAGGACACCACATCCACCAGAAGGTATGGCTTGATAATGTAATACAGTATGTGAATATGACCAGCAGGCAATGCATTAATAAACACCGTGACCTTCATTTATGTGATTTATAATGCATGCCCCTACTGACGTTTTTTTTATGGTGTTGACAATGAAAATCTGATAAGTAATCATCAGTAGCAGTTTTATATAAATCAATGTTTGTCTTGCCAACTGAGCAACTTTGATTTTACATCATGAGCTGTCAGATGTATTTGGACACTGCACATTATGTTTGGTGCTTCTGCTTGTCCAATGCAAACATGTTTTACATCAGTTTCATACCCAAAATTGTAAATATTTAAGCATGTAAGTTTTCAACTATTTCATCTATTCTAAGGATCTTCCACAGAAGGCGATCCCACAGCTGAAAATAGAGTGTGTAAAACTAGTAGAAATGTCTCACAAATAAGGAGTTTCAAAGGTAACCATGTCTCACAGAAACAGATTTACTGACCGGGGCAGGACAAGAAGCCTAGAAGAAACGCAGTTAGTCTGGTGTTCACAGAGACACGGTTATCTTCCTTGTTCAATAATTGAATAAAGCTGCATTTAATCTAAATTTATTGGACTCGTCATGTGTGTCTGGTCATAATTCTCAGTCATCACATTGTTTTGCATAATGTTTTTCATCCTGACTGTTTATACTAGTCTCTATGCTACGGAGCAGAGGAGGCTCTGGGATGGGAGATACCATGCTCTGGTTATTGGCATTTCTTTAAACCAATCACAATCGTCTTGGGCGGTGCTAAGCTCCGCACTGAGCCGCTGCAAAATAGCTTGAGAGAGAAATCTCAGATGTGACAGATAGTCTAGCTAGCTGTCTGGATTTACCCTGCAGAGATCTGAGGACCAGGTAACCATAGTCCTCAGAAATCCACCGGAGGTTAGAACGCCAACACAAAGGAGGAAGGAGACGGACATCCGGCCAAAAATTCATGCATCCGGCGGATTTCCTGCGACATTTGAGCAATCCCGGAAGTGGAACGTTGAGGATATAGACTAGTCTATTCTGTACACACATCTTTTGCATGTATGTCCGTCCAGGGAAAGGGATCCCTCCTCTATTGCTCTTCTTAATTTTTCTTTCATTCTTACCTTGTTTTCAACTTTTTGGGGCAGTTTTTCCTCATTTTAAGTGATTGTAAAGCCCCTTGAGGCCAATTTTTGATTTGTAAAGTTGTGAAGCACATGCCCGCTGACATTCAGAATGAAGAGCATTGTGTAAAGCATTACTAGTACTAAAAGACAACTAACTACAATGCTGGTGATTACGTTGGAATGTTAATCCCAGTACTTATTTTCTCTCCCTTAAGTTCCGGTAGGAAGTAAGAGCAATGTAGCTTCAGACTATATCAGCTTGATTATAGCCCGACCCAGCAGACGCAGGCTAGGCTCAGACTGGGAACGACAATTAGGCGTTTTATCCCATGTTACAGACTGCAACCGGTGCAGCATGTACTGTAGTGTGACGTCCGAACAGAAAGACTGCCATGTTTGTTTTCTCCTTCCAACACGTGTTCCCTCATATCTGTGACTTTGGCCAATAGGAGCACAGAGCCATCTGCCCTGGTCAAGGAGACCGAGGAATGGGTGGGACTGTGAAACAGTCTAGGTCACAGTCGTTTTTTTCTTTCTACTTTGGAGTTTTTTTTTCCAGACATAGGAGAGCCAGCGTCACACACACAGTCGTTTTCATATTCTTGGAAGTCAGTTCCCAGCATCTCCTTCCTGATGACATCAAGCCAGCTTTAACTGGTCGGGAACCAATGTGTCTGTCATGTCTCTCGGCTGAGTCACAACAAGAATTTATGACTCTATGATTGTCTAATCTGACACATAATTGACAAATTATCATGTAGTGTAAGCCCGGCATTCCACAACTCCAGGAATTCCACATTTCCGAGCATGAAAATGAACCACAATATCTTCTACAGTAAAATCCATGCGTCTGCCTTCTGTCAGTGCTATTAGTCTTAGCCTTGGGGAGGGCACACAATTAATTGTGTGCACATCACTATGGCTTGCCCAACTGTTCATGAGTGCAGCGTCACAGTGAAAATAATACGTTGCACATTTAGTAAAGAACAACATTAGGGTAAAAATGTAGAGAATCATACACAAATACCATGTTGACTTACTGCTATAGTGGCAGTTAACAGAGATGGAAACACTTCTGGAATAAATAGCTGAAGAAATGCTGCTCGTGTGAGAAGTAAAAACACCATGGATACACAGAGAGAGAAAAATATTATAGGATCTCTGGTGTGATCAACAGAAAAGAGGTCCGAGCGCCACCCACACTGTTTGACTGACAGCTGACCTTTGGCTGAACTTTGAATGCAGACACACCACAGCGTCTTTGGCTGCCTTCCAACTCCGGAGATGGAGCCAGAAGAAGAGAACAATGTAATTAAATTAAATTAAAAAATATATATATACATTTTTTTTTTTTTTCGTCTCGCAAAAAGAAGTCAAGATTTCTCAAAAGTGATTGTTCCAGTATTTAAAATTTATTTTATTCTATTGTTTTCTCCATGTCAAAGTCAAGATAGCGCAAAGATCTGCCAAAAGTTATTGTCCCAGTATTCTAAAATTATTTATTTTTTCTAGTTTTTTTTCTCCATGTCAAAGTCAAGATCTCGCAAACCAAAGTCAAGATCTCGCAAACCAAAGTCAAGATCTCGCAAACCAAAGTCAAGATCTCGCAAAAGTGATTGTTCCAGTATTTTCAATTTATTTATTTGTATTCTATTTGTTTTTCTCCATGTCAAAGTCAAGATCTCGCAAAACAAAGACCTGGTAAAAGTTATTGTTCCATTATTTAAAAAAAATTTTGTTTAAAAAAAAAAAAAATTCTCCATGTCAAAGTCAAGATCTTGCAAACCAAAGTCAAGATCTTGCAAAAGTGATTGTTCCAGTAATTCTTTTTTTTTTTTTTTTTTTGATTTTTTTTCTCCCTCCATGTCACCTCGGGCGCTCCGTAATTACCACTACACAACCACTCAAAAAAATCCATTGATAAAAGACAACCCTCAGCACCACTGCTGCCACACAGTGCAGAAGGTTCTGCAGAGTAACGCATATATAACAGGATCACGGTGTCCTTCCCTGCTCTGCCACAGTCTCCCACTCTTCTATATCTGAGGACCTAAAGACTTATGTCCCTGGCTAATAATTGCTGACACACCAAAGCCAACATAGCCCAGCGAGCCTTTAATAGTTTTCATTTTTCTTCCTTACAGGATGGCCTCTAAGGTGCCATCATGAATGATCAGCACACAGCACTGCAGCTCCCTGTGCATGCTGCAGCTCTCACACACACACACACAGACACACACACACACACACACACACACACACACACACACACACACACACACACACACACACACACACACACACACACTCTCTCTGATCCTATAGCCATCCCAGACATCTCAGCTCTGTGGCCATTACTCCTTCTGTTTCTTCCTCACCTCTCATCTCTACCTCATACAGACAATTTATATAAAAGATTTTCTTGCCCACACCTTTCATCACAGGGCCTATTTCACAACATTAATACTCTCTCTTACCAAAACCATCACAACATGTTTTTATAAACTACTCGCTGGTTACGATTTATCAGGCCCTGACGGAGGATGTTGTACAAACATAAAGAGAGCATGGCGGCTGTTAATAATATAATACACTTGATATAAGCTACTTAAGCTCGTCAGCACTTGCTACTAAGTGACCATCATTGAGAGCCTGAAAGTAATGAATAGAATGTAAGGAACAGAATGAATAACTGGAAAACCAAGAGCCCACGAGGCTGAAATAATCCACCTGAGTGGGAATGTCCGTGAGGAATTGGGCGCTCCTATGTTCGGCCTTGCAAGTCATTAGTGCAGCGGTATGCATGGGCGGAGAAGAAGCAGAGCATGGAGTCTCAGCAGAAGCAGACATTTCCCACATCACAACTTGGTGCCCAGTGTGGAGGCGACCTGCAACACACCATCTGTTGTTATTCCTATTATTACCCTAAACTAACACCCTTTCATCGTAGTAAGGTATTAGAATCATCTACATCCAAATTTTTTTAAATGTATGCTGAATACAAACAGGACATTACAATTCAACTACAGTTATTTTGATAGAAACTCATAGATACAGTTGTATAGGTAGGCTTTTGTACACACAAAGACAAGTGACCTGTAACAGAAACAGACGCTGACTATTTTCAAAATAAAACAGGACGTCAACACAGCGGGAGCTGGACCTGACATCCCTCCACTGTGGTATCACGCTGTGTGATCTGCTTTTGTGTAGCATCTTTAATCTACTGCTGTAAAATGATTGAAATATGAAATCGCATTCATGTCATAGTTAACTCGATCCGGTGTGGTGTTGTAGTTTTTCTAACGCTACTAGATGTTGTAACACCATGTGAAAAAAACTAAAAAGTCTGCTAGGCCAAAAAGAACGTTAATCTTGCGATAAAAAATTGACGCTGTTAAAATGGGTTTGAGTTTCTGTATCTCGGGGGATGCAGTCATTTGACAGGCTGTAGGGGGAGGAGCTATGGGGGGAGGGGCATTATGTGGTTGTAGTTGATGAGAACACTGATGGGGTGATGGGTCATGTATGCAGGACATGTGACTTTATGCCAACATTCCCAACATTTGTATCAAAATCCAAAATGGCAGCATATAGATAGATAGATAGATAGATAGATAGATAGATAGATATTTATTGATCCCAAAAAATGGGAAATTACGGTGTTACAGCAGTACACATACATTAGTCACACAACAAAGAATATAAATATAAATTAGATACTAGGAAAAAATTTACATACATACAGTATACATGAAATAATAATAGGAATAAAATATGAGAAAGAATATTTAAATATATGGGAAAACATGTGCAACTGCTTAAATAATATGCTAAATGTATGCTAAAATGTAACTGAACCAATTGTGCAGGTTGCCCTTAGTGCAGTATTGTGGTGTCTATTGTGGTATATGTGGACAAAGAAAGAGGAAATATCATAATCGGGAAAAATACAACAACACTTACCTCATGGCCAGTGTTATATTTTTCACGATTATGATATTTTAGAGGGATTTTCTTTCAGAAAATAGTTTTTAAGGATAGTTTTACATGTTCTCGTGGACATTTTTCAAATGATCTTCTCACGACTTTGACAATCAGGCATTGGATGCCTGTATCCTGGGGGATACATTGCCCATATAAGGGTATAAAACAGGGCTGATCACTCAGACATGTACTCATGTTTGGATGAATTCACCAGTGTACACGTTTTCAGGAAATATCTGTTACTTTTAAATATCTTTTTAGATATCATCTGGAAGTGATCAAATGACATGACCGGATTGACCACTTCCCTATCCCGTCAGTGAAAGGCCCATGCAGGATGTGCCATGATGGACAGACATCCGTCATGTGTCAGAAGTGCAAAGTAAGTCTTTGCCTGGTCACTAGTCAAAATGCTCTTTGATTTTGTCTGTTTACCCAGCTTCCATCGCCCATAGAATATATCTGGTGTGATGCACCACGGGGAAGATGGTAGAATTAAAAAAAAACAGGAAAGAGGTGTTATTAAAATCGGCACATGAACTGTTTAAAAAGGTATGAAATGTTACATTTATATACTACATGGGCAACGTAGCTTGGGAGATAAAGTTTTTCATAGACAGTCAAAGAAATGGACCAACAGAAACAGAAAGTTGTGAGTCTTCTGGTAGCTGTGCAAGAGAAATCTCAATCATTCCCAATCAGCAGAGACGGAGAAGTATGAAGGTATATATGGTGCAAAAGTGAGAGCGCGCAGATGCAAAGTGAGCACTTGTAAAATATGACTTGAGGGCTTGTAAAAAAAAATCTGTAGTCGTAGATGCAATGTGAGCACTTGTAGAATATGATTTGAGAGCTTGTGAAAAAAATCTGTACTCGTGTTTTGTTTTTTTTTCTTCACTTGAGTCACTTTTCCAGTACAACCACAACTCAGTGATTACAACTTCTCGAATCTGTCACTGCAGTGTGCTCTCTTGCATCACACAGCGGCGAGTCTGCGCCCTCAACTTTTGCAACACAAGTCCACAGGTACAAATTAGTTTTGCACCAAATGTATCGCAAGAAGTGTTGCAAAACTCGAGAGCGCAGACTCGCCGCTGTGTGATGCAAGAGAGCACGCTGCCGCGACAGATTCCAGAGGTCGGAATCACTGAGTTGTGGTTGTACTGGAAAAGTGACTCAAGGGAAGAAGAAAAAAAAAAAAACGTCATATTTTACAAGTGTTCACATCGCATTTTCGCTCTCAAGTCAAATTTTACAAGTGCTCACATCGCATCTGCGCGCTCTCACTTTTGCACCATATTTACCTTCATAGAGAAGTACGTATATGTTAGGAGATAACATAGGCACAGGCTAATTACTGCTAACTAACATGCTAGTTAACAATAACGTAGGCACAGGCTAATTACTGCTAACTAACATGCTAGTTAACAATAACGTAGGCAAAGGCTAATTACTGCTAACTAACATGCTAGTTATCAATAACATAGGCACAGGCTAATTACTGCTAACTAACATGCTGGTTAACAATAACATAGGCACAGGCTAATTACTGCTAACTAACATGCTAGTTAACAATAACGTAGGCACAGGCTAATTACTGATAACTAACATGCTCGTTAACATTAACATAGGCACAGGCTAATTACTGCTAACTGATATGCTCGTTAACGTTAGTAATTAAAGCTTAACAGCTGATGTAAGTCCAAACTGCCAGTGAGCTTCTCCTGACAATACGGTGTTTTGTCTACTATGCGACAGTAAGTTGCGTGGTTATGACACAATCGTTAGCCTATTTTTACAAAAACGTCTGCTACGGAGCCATAACATGAGCTACAAGGTAATGGAGCCTTTTATACAATGTCTTGTTTCTTTAGAAATAAACAACGGACAAAGAGAGTCAGATGTAAAGTCAAAATGAATGGGAGTCAATGGGATGCTAACTGCAGGTGATGGATTCGTAGCATTAAAATGGCTCCATTGGAGCTAGCTTCGAGAGGAGAGGCTTACCCCTGTGGTTTTTTCTAAATTCTTCTAATGTTGTATGGATAACATAAAATAATAATGTTGCTAATTCATTGTTTATGAACTGTTTTAAAAGTTGGCACATGAATTATAATAAAAAGATTGCAATGCAAAATGTTACCCTAAATGGGCAATGTAGAGTGTAACTTAGGAAATAAGTTCATAATTTTGAAAACAAACATGAACTTGTGTCACTTTAGTCTAGATACATTAGAAATATCAATGAATAATTTCCCATTTATGTATGCTGGCCCCTTTAAAAGTTAAACTCAAACAATTCTGCTCTGATCCCCCTGACTCACTCTCACTATCAATCATCTGAGACTGTCAACTGTGGGGGGAAAAAACCTTTGATTGCTTATGATGACAATTTGCATCTTGTTTGTCATGATTGCTTTACATCAATATTCTACCCTCCAACCCTCCCCAGCAGCTGACATACATCCCCCATCAGCCCCGGTTCTGATCTCCTTTCGGGGCTTCCTGATCTCGTAGTGCCGGCACTGCCGGCTCTGTCTGCTCGTGTGTCAAACATGGCGAGGCTGCGAGGCCACTCTTTCTTTTTTTTTAACACTGCATCTTAGGCTTGTTTTTCTGTCTGTTTTTGTGCTGGTGGGCTTCCCGTCTGGCTGGACACAACACAAAAGTCGCTTTTTGGGGACATTCGGGACATAATGTGAAGGATATCACTCAGATTACTCTGGCTTTGTGACATATTGTATTTGTCTCCAGACCAACACATACACGCTGGTGTCAGTGCCTAAAAATATCCCAATGGCAGCTAATTCAAGCCTCTATTTCATCTGTGTGTGAATAAGCACACGAGAAGTCGGGTACATGCTCTGTCAGCCGTGGTCGAGCTAATGGGACAGGCAGCGATGCACCTATGGTAATTGCTGGGATGAAGTTTGACGTCACTCTACATTCTCACAAGACAAACCCATCTCAGAGAATGCTGGGGCGTTTCATGCCAGAGCACACACACTCCTCCATGATTGATCACTCTGCTTATAATTTCCTAATTTCCAATCCACTGGGGGACTTAACTGGAAGTAGCCATTTTTCCTGAGCACCGACCAGCTTCCTTTTATTTCCGCACAGGACTAAATGGGAAGAATCTTCCAGCCCATTAAGCAGACTTTCTGTGTCATAAAAGTTTGGTGGCGGAGTCTCTCTCTCTCTCTCTCTCTCTCTCTCTCTCTCTCTCCCTCTGTCCCTCTCTCTCTCTCAGCGGCAGCATGGAACAGTCTGCAGGCTGCAGGTTAATAGAAATCAGCCTGCTCATCAGCAATAGTGGATTGAACTTAACCACCCACCTCCGCCCTGTCAATTCAGATTTGGAAAAAACCCACTAACACTGGCCGTCGTCTCATTTCCCTCTGTCAGGTAATCAGTATTTCGCTATAATCCTTTAAAGGAGTAAAATTACAATGACCTATCCGTGTATCCTGGGCCAGCACAGGGAGTTTGCGCTTGGGAATGCAAGCCAATGGGTGTAAAGCCTTATTAACACAGAAAAAACGTGCTATAATGCTGATATACAGTTATTAGCCAATCACATTCGCACTGTAAAAACCTAATTTGGTGTCTAATTAAACAAATGCAGCAGTTTTCTGAGACTTAAAGAACAGGTACATGAAGATACATGGCAAAGCACAGTCATGGCTTTGGATAGTGAAAGCAGCTTTATTATTTTACTTTATTTAATTCCCTGGTAAAGTCACTGATGATGTTTTTAAGGCTGACTTGTTTCCCCATAAGTGACAAATTTACTGTCAGTCCTGCAATGACACTCACAATTAATCTCATATTAGAGTCTAATATCTAATTTAAGTGTGATTGCTGCTGCAGAACAGTGTGTCATCAATCTGAGGGTCTAAATCTGAGGGTCTGGGGTTTTTTGGGCTTCCGGGACACTCAATGCTAAATGGGTCTTTTTCCTCATGGCAACAGTTCTTATTTGAATTTGGTTTAGCAAGAATGATTTAAAACATATTGTATGTTTGGCGTCCCGGGGGGGGGGTTATAAATTCATGAAAATGTCCGGTTTTCACTGTTTTCATGGGCCCATTAGCATTAGGCGTGTACTTAAATTGACTGGCGCTTTGCACACAATACTACGGTACTTTGTTGCGTGACGTAATTCACGAGAGGCTGCCTTATATATATTATATTTTATTATATATTATGCTAGCACATTTGTTTCAGTGTCTAATAAAACTGGAGATCTCAAAGCTCACACGGACACCAAAAAACCTGATCTTATTACACTGGAAAGGTTTTAAGAGATATTTAGTTAGAGCTGGATTTCGAAGCTACATGTACATTATTTCATATTTAATTATTTATTTGAAAAAAAAAAGCTATTTTGTTATTTTGTACCATTGAGGCATAATAAAGCATATTCATTAACCTCTGAGAAGCCTGTCTGAATTTGTGTCTCGAGGCCAGAAAATCAAAATATGGTCACCCTAGTGTTGTTGAAATACCATTCTTAATGAATAATGAATGCTTAACTTGGGGGGGGGGGGGGGGGGGGGGGAATATCTTAGCTTAGCATAAGACTGGATACAGGGGGAAACAGCTACCCTGGCTGCCTACCAGCAACTCCAAATTTTACAACTTAACCCTCATTAAAATGTGAGTTTGAGCACAGATTTAACATGTAACGTGTTAATTAGTGAGCTATAGGGCTTTGAGCACTAGTTAGTGATGATACAAAGTTAGTTAGTTAGTTACAAACTGGGTTAGTTAGTTAGTCAGCAGTAGTACTAACTCTCTGCTGGCTCAGGCTTCAGATTTTACATTCAGACCTTGAGTGGTATTGATCTCTTTTATAAAACCCCTTGGCAACAAAGTGAATAAGTCCCAGAATGTGAAACTATTTCTTCATGTTGTGTTCAATGGGATGTTATTCGGGCTGTTTTCACTGTACTAAGTCTTTAATATCAAGTCAAAACTCCTGCTTATAACTGGTTTCCTTTGGATGACTGCTCCTATCTATTATAAAACATGACACATTCTTTATACCCAATGTGAACAGACACCGCTGTCAAAGTCTATACACAGCCGTTTACAAAAGGTGTCACGTTGCTTTTTGTATCTACGCTTCTCCAGTGTGTCTGAACACTTTTCAATCATGCTTTGCAACCTTAGACTGAATTTAGGCGCCTTTTCCAAGTAGTTCTGTTTGTCTTTCTTTCTTTGGGATTAAACATATATCTGATGTTGTTCATTTGCATGTCCCAGAATCTGATTTTGTGCCACATGTTCATGTAATTCAGTAGTCTCTGTGTGCAGCTTTTTGTCGTTCACAGTGATAAGGAAAACATCCGATCTGCGTCATACGTGAGGAGAAATAAAGTGGGACACAGTCTTTGCTGTGGTGTCACTTTAGCTGAGACCTTAACAGCATCCCCGCTCTCTGACTCGACAATCAATCACTGAGAAAACATCCAGATTATCACTGTGTAACTTTTAATATGTTATGTGATGGAGTGAATGGAGCAGTGCTGGGTTGATTCAGGTGGTAGTGAGTCAAGACAAAGAAGGGGTGTGAGAGGCAGCACATTTACTGACCTTAATGCCATTAACTGATTAATTGAAATAAATGGAGAGATGCTTTTAGGATGGGGAAGGGGGCAGAAGGACCACCGCATGTTTGCATATTATAATCAGATGTTGATTACAGACCTAGCTGCTGATTGAGAGACTTCAATCAGCGAGCGAAATACATCTCCATAAGCAGTCAGGTGAGGCAACTTTCAATCATCATTTAATTAGCGATTAATAGCGATGAGGAAGAGATATAAATCAGAAGTACCCCACTTTGGAGATACTGGGTGAAAAACAAAAAAAAACGAGTGACTGTCTGCAAAGCAACATGAAGAGTGAAGAGGTTAAAAATATTTTCAGAGAGTTTGGAATCTGAGATTCAGAGAAGACGAAGACAAAAGTTGAGCGGAGGAATATGAACTTCTTATTTCTTTGCTTCTCTTTCCCTGTGTAAAGCGTTTGGATATGTCTCAGAGCTGTTGACTCAAACTTGGCCGAAATGGCAATGCGTGTGTGTGTGTGTGTGTGTGTGTGTATGTGTGTGTGTGTGTGTGTGTGTGTGTGTGTGTGTGTGTGTGTGTGTGTGTGTGTGTGTGGGTGTGTGTGTGTGTGTGTGTGTGTGTGTGTGTGGTGTGGTGTGTGTGTGTGTGTGTGTGTACGGAATGCCATGTTGTGTGGGAATCTTGTCTCTCTTTCTTATTTTTATGTTTTACCTTTTCTTCCATGTCAGCATGGGAGTACACATTACATAAAAATACACATTACTTTGCAGTACATTACAGTACAGTGTTTAACAGTTGGCTTATATTCATATTTATAAAATCCATACAATTTCTCAAGAGCAATTTTTGAAAGAGACAAATAATGTCATACAGCCAAAATTAGTAGGGGCGTCTCGGTGATCCAACTATAAAAATACTATAAAATCTGAAAAGGAAAAATGGACCAGGCTTTTGTTTCCTAACATTAGTTAATGTAACATGCAACATCCAACCTTTACTATTCTCTTGAGTGCTCGGTTTGTTTCAGGGACATTTTAAAAGTTTTTTGTTTTGGGTAATTTTATGAATCTATTATTTATAAATCTGGTTTGGGCGTTCCACATGTAATCCCCTATTTAACGAACACTATATGGGGAATATTGAGTGAGTGAACGATTTCCAACACAGCTCTTGTGTGCGTTTTGTAAGTGATAAGAGTGCCAGCAAGTCTGACACTCAGACTTACTGGCACTCGGTTTAGTTTTTTCCTCAGCTGACCCCAGGGGGGCTCTGTAGACTACCACAGCATTACAGGCCTACAACTATGCCCATATTCTATGTAACTGTACAGTTTTGGCTGTATTCCATTATTTGTGTCCCTTTCAAAAATTGCTTTCAAATTCCTCATATCACATTAAAGTGTAGTGATACACGCAAGATATCAGATTGGTACACAACAGAGCACAAACAGGTTGAGGTGACATGAACACCTCAAACTAGTTCAGAACACAGCTGCTAGGCGTGTCAGTTCACGTTCATTTATAGTAGCAATTCATAACAAGAGTTATCTCGAGACACTTTACAGAGTAAAGTAGTTCTAGACCACTCTATAATTTACAGATAGAGCAGGTCTAGACTAATTTACAGATAGAGAAGGTCTCGACCACTTTATAATTTACAGATGGAGCAGGTCTAGACCGCTCTATAATTTACAGATAGAGCAGGTCTAGACCTCTCTATAATTTACAGATAGAGCAGGTCTAGACCGCTCTATAATTTACAGATAGAGCAGGTCTAGACCGCTCTATAAATTACAGATAGAATAGGTCTAGACCGCTCTATAATTTACACATAGAGCTGGTCTAGACCGCTCTATAAATTACAGATCGAGCAGGTCTAGACCCCGGATCTTGGTAGGCGGAGTCTGACGGGGCGGTTGGGGTTGAAATGAAGAGTGGCAATAACAGTCCCAGTAAAAGATAATGGAACAGTGACTAAGATAGTAGATTGAAAGGGCAGACATAGCAGGGACTGCAGGGCCAAGGTTTCAACAGACGACATCCCTGATCCAAATCCTGGTTTTGGCCCCCTTTGGCCCCGTGGATTTTTTTTTTTTTTTTTTTTTAAAACCTTTATTATCCAGGTAAACTTTTTGAGAACAATTTCTTTACAAACAGCCCGGCAAGGGTACAGAAAGATATGAAAAATGACAACTTTCATAGTAAAAACACAGCACATAGAACAAGCAATGAATAAAAAGGAAATAAACAACTTTAAAAATTTTACATAGTAAAAACCCCTGACACATGAAAAAGCGATGAAAAAAAAAGACAGCAACAAAGAAAGAAAAAGAAAAAGAGTTTAAAAATTGTGTATAAAATGGTTTGTTGTCAGCAGGAACAAGAGTAAAATGTAATTTTGGATTTTTGCTTAAAGGGGGAAAGGGGGACAGAGAGAAATTTTTCAGGTTTTTAGGATTCCAGTAGTACTGCTCAAAGGGAAGGATTAAGCCAAAGGTAGTAGGGGTAGGAGGGGTACAAAATTTTAATAAAATTATCGATTGTGTGATGGGGTTTTTATGAAGGAAAGAAGAAGAGTAAAAAAGGGGGAGGTGTTTGCCCGGACTTGATAAAAAGAGAAACCGTGAGTAGCCGCGGGTGTAAAGGGGGGCCATCCCCCCGGTTGACGGGCCCAAAATGTGAGTGAAAAAGGGTATTAGAAAAAAAAAACAAATGGCTAAAGGTAGATTGTGTATTTTTTTAGGGCTGGTTGGTCCCTTTTTTGTAAATAATATCACCATAGCCCAAAAATTGGCATACGTCATTTAAAAAAGGGTGCTTTTGTAGCATGAGTAAAGGAAGCTTTTTAGGGAAAAAAAAAGGTAGTTAGCTTTGACTTTGTTTGAGGATTGATGTGGTTTTGAAGACAGAGATGAACCCAACCAAAAACCTAGAATTTTTTTTATTGCGTACTCCAAAACCCCTCGTTCAAAAGGGTGATTGAGGTGGAGTCTCGGGGATCGGTTTCGGCAAAAAAGGAAAATTTGTCTATGGTTTAAACGGATTTGGGTTTTATCAAAAACTGTTTTTTGGTGAAGCTGATTTTAAAAAAGAAGGCGGAAATTTGGGAAAGGGGAAACCCAATGAGTCCAAAAATGGATATCTGCAAAAAGATGAATCCGAGGGGTTTTTCCAACAGCTTGGTTTATCATTGAGTAGATAAAAAAAAGGGGTTTCCCCCAAAGATAGAGCCTTGAGGCACCCCTTTAGAGATAAAAAGGGGTTTGAAAATATTTAAACCCTTCAATTTTTGACCGGGGGGTGAGAAATTGGGCAAACCAGTCACAGTAGAGGGGAAAGGCCAATACGGGAAAGCTTGTGTAAGGGGATACTGGGTAAACAGGTAAAAGGCCGGGAAGGTCTAAAAAGGTGGGAAATACAGATCGTTGCGTCTAAGCTGTAATAATCTCAAGGCCGGGGGGTGTAGACCCATGCCCCGTCAAAAAAACCCAGGAAATTTTTAACGTTTTGTACGAGTTTCCAGAATTTTGGCAAGACATGGTAGGATGGAAATTGGTCGTAACGTTAGGGTAGTTTTAAAAAACCCCTTTAAATGGGGAGAGATTATTGGTTTTCCCAATCATAGGGAACTCAGAGAGTGGGGAATGTTAAAGGTTCGGAGGAGCAAAAAGAATGTGGGAGTGCTTTTAAAAAGGGCAAGCCCATCAAGGCCAGCAGTTTTTTGTATTTGCTTGGTGAGTTCATCCGGACTCAGGGTGGAAAAAGGGAAAAGGGAACCACTGTTGCTTTAGGAAAAAGGTTTTGCATCTGCGCAGTTTTATTGAAGTGCTATTTAACGAATTAGGATGAAATTGAAACTTAGGGTTGATTAAAGTGGTGGTTTGGAGGAAAAAATCCCAGATTCTCGTAATAAAATATCATTAAATAACTAGAAAAGGTAAAAGGGGGGGAAAAAACCCTTTTTTCCCTACCTTTTCGTGTTCCCGAAAGCCCCAGCATCGTGCCAATGTGGGAGTTCTCTTTAAAAGCAAGTTTTGGATTTTGATAGCTGTGTTGCTTTATTTTGCATGACGGAAGGCCAGCCGTTTGCGGGGAGTTGGGTAGTGGGGCTTTTTTCCAGAGGGGAATTTTTTGATGAATAATTCGGCCAGGCTTTGGAAAAAACCCGGGATATTCGATTTTTTTCTAATTTTTTCAGAGGGGCAGTTTTTCAAAACAGACTGAAAGGTTTTTTTAAAAAAGACCAGCTTTCCCAAGGGGGGGAAAAGGAATAATTTGTCCAGGACCAACCGCAAAATCTTGGAGAAAAGGGGCTATCCGATTTTTCAAAAAGGGCTTTGGTACAATACGGGGGGGCCCTTTTTTAAGAAAGGGCCCGAAGTATACATGCAAAAGCGCAAGATCATTTTTGATGAAAACTCCGGCTTTATAATTAGATGGGTGTTAGTCCCCAATAAGGTCATCGTTGGATGAAGAAGATTTAGGATTAGGTTGGTGGGCTAGATATATTGGAAGATTTAGAGCATCAATTGTTGCAAAACGCAGGGGATTGCAAAACCCCGAGATCACCCCCTAAGGACAAACTCGTGAATGTAGGAGAGAGTTTACTAAAAATTGAGTGCAGAAATGGAGTGAAGGTGCTTATAGAAACGCAACGAAATAGAAAAAGAGTTTAAAAACCTAAGTTTGTACCAGTAGTTAAGTGGTTAGGAGATTAGAAAGAAAAAACAGTACATTCAGATAATCCTTAACATACATAGTACACCAAACCCCCCGGTGTCTGCCCGAGAAAATTATAGCCCGGTATGAAGAGTCAAAATCGGTTTCCCTTTTTTAAAAGGATTAGAGATAGAAGAACATCGGATTTGCTGGGCCCCAATTTTTTTAAAAGTGTAAAAAGCTTGAATCATCAGACGCAGAACATGTAAAAAACCAATTTTTTTACGGCCCCCAAATTTCGCCAAAGACGGGGCAGGAGCTAAGTTAGCGGGCCCCTTTGGTGAACATTACCAGAGAAAAAACATGAGAATAATTAGCATTTTTAAAGAGCCACCAGAAAAATCCTTTGCTTGTTTTTTTAAAAAGGCAAAGCCAGTAGCATTTAGAGTAAAAAAGTTCCTGCAGTAAAAATTGAAAAAATATGGGGGGTCGAAAACCGGGAGGCAAAATCCCAAGATTTGAATCCAAAGGATTGCACTCTTTTTAAAGAAAAAGTCAATGCCCCCCGCGGCATGCTGTGGTTGCCCCCAGAGTGATTACCCAGGCCTGAGGCCGGTACTGAAGCAACAAAAAGGTGAGTGCCAAAATCCAGAAACCCAGTGTGTTTATAAAGAAAAGCAGATTCTTAGTAAGTACCAGCCTTTAATTTCTGGAAAAAACCTAAGTATCTTGGTAATCCGTTCGAAAACACCTGCCCAGATCTAGCCTGAAGGCAGACACAAGCAGCAGATCCGTAGGGCCCCAGACCAAAGGGAAGTAGGCGGATCCTCTCGAATACAACAGGTGGCCTCGACCGGGGAAGGCCGGAGCCTCCGAAAGCTTTACCCGAAAGTAGGCTTAGGTTGTGGAAAAAAAGTCACGTACAGCGGAGAAGAGGGTTTTTATCTGCGTAAACCTGTTTCAAAGAACCCGTCCAGATCAGGTGACGAAAGCCCCCGCAGCAGATCCTGGGGTGTGCATGAAATAGGCCCAAACCAAATAAAGGCCAAAAACCCACAAAAAAAATAAGGGGAATACCCCAACTACAAAAAAAATTATTTAAAAATTTGATAAAAATCATATGGTATTTCCGTGAAAAGGTGCCCTAAAAAACCTTTTTTTAAAATTTAAAATGCACAGACAAAGAGCAGACAGAAAGACATGCAGCCATCTTGGAGTGGGCGTGTGGTGAATGAATGGATTTTACCAATCACTTATATACAGCCGAGGTGTTGACCCCATATGAGCCACTTGGTAGCCTTGGATCCTCGGACGGGGCCTTTTGGCCAAAATCCAGGCTCAAATCAAAAGGTGTTGGAGCTATCGCCATCAGAGCCCATTGACTATGGAACAACCAGCCTGTGGGGATAAGGCTCACAGAACCAGTGAACTCTTTCAAATCAACTTTTAAAACCTATTTTGATGGACTTGCTGTTATGTGATGTCATCTCTTTTTATTCCTCTTTATTTTTTATTTGTTTTACTTCATACCATGGTCCTGCTCAAAGCCCTGCTATGCCCCACAATGTCTTGCTACACCCCGCTATGTCCTGAACTGCTACAACTGTTATTTCTAGTCAAAGTCCCACTATCTTTATTGGTACTATAACTGCCATTGTATATCATTCCAATCCAGTCTTTAGATTAGATTAGATTCAACTTTATTGTCATTACACATGTACAGGTACAAAGCAACGAAATGCAGTTTGGGTCTAACCAGAAGTGCAATAGCAGTAAGTGCAGGATATATACAATGGTTCCATAAGTGCAAGACATGGATATGTGATGAATAAATATAGAAAAGAATACTATTATAAACAGAATTTTACAGATGGGTTTGTCCTATGAATACAAAATATAGATAACAAGTATTGTGAGCAAGATTTGCAGCTAGGAATTTCGTGGATATTACTATAATTGCACATTTTTACAGATGTGTGCAAATAGCATAATATACTAATGGTTTACAGATTTTACAGGTGAGTATGTACTATAAATATATATATACAGGCGGCTATTATTATTATTGACAGAATTTTTACAGATAGCTATAATAAGTTAGGCTAAAATGAGCAGTATAACAATGATTTAAAGGTGGTACAAATAAAGTAAAGTTTGGGCAGAAACTATCCAAATTAAAGTGCAGTGGAAAGTAATTGCATATTACATTAGACATCAGAGATTACTTTAGACGTGAGATGGTGTCAGACTTTAGTCTGATCTAAAACTGTGCATCAAATTTCCCCAAATCATCGCTATTACTGCTGATTACATGAGATCAACTACAACTTTTTCACTGTTGGAAACCTCTACTGCGTACTGTACAACAAAGCCACTGCGCACAGCTGCTGAGTGGAATTATAATTGTGATGTTACAGTGTTAAAATGATTGTAGTGCTTTGATTTCTGCGATATGAATGAAAAATGTAAATGTCCTCCACATTACAAAGCTACAATACTCTGAAGTATCAATCTCTCAAAGGGAGCTAAGTTTCTATATATACATTTTATACAAGCAGCACTTAAAAAAGGCTCACTGCTGTGTTGATAAATGTTCCTGGGGTTTTCTGGGTCAGTATTTAACCCTAAAGCAGATGGATGTATCTGCTGTTTTAAATATTTGAAAAGTTGGATTGCAGTTGAGGAAATAAATTCACCCTTTGCACAAACAGTACTCTGTTACTCAGAATTAAATTACAGTGAAGGCTTTTTGGAGCCTGACGCTTTGAATAATGCCCGTGACCATCTGTTTTTAGTTCTGTAATATAAGTAGTTAAATGTGTGTGTAGATGTGTGTGAGAGAGAGAGAGAGCGAGAAAGAGAGAGTGACATGTTGTCGGGAAGCAGACAGGAACACCAGGTGCTGACGAGCAGAGCACTGTGATTGTTCCAGAAGCTTCTCCAACAACAAGTCACGGCAGATGCTGGAGATGACAGAGCGATGTGGGAGCGCAATGACAGACTTCAGCGTACATCGAGACCCAGCTGCAGCACACTGCGCCCGACGCGCTGTCTGCAAGCTGTGCTGCTCAGCGCCATGCGAGCACAGATCCGTACTGAGTCTGCAGAGTCCTAACAGACTTCTCACTACCACTAAAAGACCCCCCTCCAAAACTGCGTTAACCCTCCTGTTGTCCTCACGTCAAATTTGACATATGAAGTTTCTGTATCACAAATTTGGGGTTCTTTCCGCCAAACACTGTAAATAATAACTGTGAAATCTCCTGTTATTTCCTTTAGATTTCACAGTACCACTACTGTAAATGATTTTTACAGTAGAATGCTGTAAAGTTACATTACAACCTTGTCGACATGACAAAATCCCAGTGGTCTAAGTATTATAGTTGAAATCACAGTAGTCAAAGCATTACTGTAAAAAAAACAAATCACAATACAGCCACTATAGTAAATAGTAAAGTAAACTACTGTATTTTAACTTTTTTATCTTATGTTGTGTTTGTTTTGTTTTGTTACAGTGAATACATAAAATACTGTAAATGGAAATTTGGTACCTTTACTGTAAAAAGAATTCACAGTAACTTGCTGGACAGTTGTTGCCAGTACGTTACTGTACATTTTACGTTTGTTTTTGGATGGATCCCTAGAACGCCCTTCGCAAGTAAAATAAATGAGCAGTTCACTACTTTCATTGAATTTGGGCGTTTTATTCAATTTTATCGTCAAACGGTGCAGATTGGTTGGTTTGAGTACAGCAAGCACATCACTGCACCGAGCTGACCATAAGCTGTAAACTGGACATAAACTGTGGTAAAACACAGATTGAGACACACATTGTGAATGCACTGTAGACATGTCCAAAGAATGCCTCTAAAACCGGAATAATACCAGAATATCACGTCTTAAACGTAAAATGCTATTTTCGGAAAAAAGGCCTTTTTCTGAACATTCAAAATGTACATGACTTATGTAACATGCTGAATACTGTCATAGTGGGAATGATAGTGGAATATTAGTGTGCATGCATACTGTATGTAGTCATTGTTGTTGGACTGGAAGTGCCAAATTTCCACATCACACTTGTGTAAGTTGCATACTGGACCAGGATTGGCTTCTAACCATGTGATCGCAAAACCCTGGTCAGACGTACAGTCCACATGTTAAACTCGGATTTAAGGTGAGCTCACAGAAACTCCTCCATTAGGACCGGATTACTCCGATCCAGTCTTGAGTTTTTCTCTTGTCTTGGACTTTTTTGCTATTTGCACTCGGACTTGTCTCTGACTTCTTAACCGAGTCCAGCAATATATGTTTTTATTTTCTAAAGTAACTTCCTCCTTCAAAACAACAATGTTATAGTTACACCATAACACAAAGACTCATCTAAAATGTGAAACACACTATGTGACTTAAGTGAAATTGCTTTCCTTAAAATAAATAATATGGCCTAATTTGATCCTACAGGGTTGTTACTCTGCACTTGCTTTTTGATAATTACATTAATAATGGTTAATGATCATCTTACAAGGTAACTACCATTTCCTGGATTCCTATGTTTTTGTGTATACATGACTGATGGGAAGAGCAATCTTTGAAAGTGGTCCAGTATTACGTGTGATCGCTGCAGTCGGCAGTGGCAAAACCAGCTACAATGTAATTTAATAGGGCAATTGTTCAGCTTGTATTAATCTTCACAAAAGTGCTCGTTTTGCCGCGGACAGGCTCCGATTATTATTCTAAGTGTCTGACAACATCATGGAAAGTTGGAAATTGCGTTCACTAAACCCACCAGACTCCATGTATTATTTTAGCATAATAAATATATATCATTCAAAGTCGACAGAAACAAAACAAAACTATGAAAAGGGTTATCTTTTCATTTTTTTCTTCATTTCTTGTCATTTTGGGTCGTCTTTCCACTTTTCCAACCATCACAACTCTAGTTTTGGTGGAAATAAACCCATAGTTTACTGATTTACATGTGAAAGTATGTTGGCTCTATTCACCCTAAAAGTCTAGTTTTTTTAAATGGAGTCTGGTGGGTTTAGCGCTAGTAACTTCAGAGCTGTTTCTGGTTAAACTGAAAGGTCTTTGGAGATATGGATTATGAAAATCCATGCATTGCATTATCCAATGTTAACTTTTGGGGAATTGAGGAGAAATCTACAAGGTGCAAATAGGCAAAGCGTGGGAAAATATACATCTAAAATGTGAAATTTTAATGTTTTTTCCCCGATAGTCTAAAAGCTATGGAAACAAAACAGCCCAAAAAACTCAAACTTGAAAAATTCTGGTTTTGCCTGTAGTGTCACCCCTTAAAATAGAAGATACTGTCTCTTGGAAGTAAGGGGTCTTGAAGAGGATTCCTTTTTTGTGTCTCGGTCATGACTCTGTCTCGACCAGTCCCGGTCTTGGACTTGTTTTGGACTCGACAAAGGTGATCTTGATTACAGCACTGCTTCATGAATATGAAAACAGCTTTCTACTGTCAAAAGCTGCACATATTTCATTCTGCAAAGGTCAACGATCAAAGGAAAGTAACAGTATGAAGAAAATTTGAGTGGAGCTGAAAATAAAAGCATTTAACATCTTAATGCAAACCTTAAAAAGGAAAAAACCTAATTTACATGTGTATTTTTTACTTTTTTATACTCATTCATCTCATTTAGTTTTTAATCAAGTTTCACACTATTGAATTTACAGAATAAACAGATTATGATAGATGTTAAAGCAATCACGTCTGTCAAAAACATACAGTTTTTGTATATTTTAAGACAAAAAAAAAAACATTTACTAGGAAGAATCAGTGCCTTCTTTTACTCTTCAAATTAGGTTATACTACTCTCTAGTGGTTACCTGACCCTACTGCAGCAATACATAATAAGTAAGTAGATTTAAAATGAACTCAAAGCCTTTATGTCTTTTCAAAACATATAATCCCCAAATTACGATTATCTTGCTGCCAAAAAATAAATATACATATATTTGAGTTCTACAGACAACCGTGACTGCCCTAAAAAAAAAATTCTTGCCTGTGGAATGCCAAATATTTCTTCAAATAAAGAAGTAATCTGAAAATCAAGTGAATTTCCGGTCAGTTTTGCGGTTTTCCCTTCAGTCGGAGTTGTAAAAAACCTTAGAAGGAACGAGTCTGCATTCAGCATCCGGCAGCTTCGCCCATTACCACGTCCTAATGGCTTGCTCAATGGTGCGGTGTGTTCCGTGGGTTCACTGGTCAACCGAGACACACGCCATTAGCCCGAGCAAACGTTGCCTTGCAATGCTACACAAAGCACACCTTATTTGTATCACATTAGCTCTTTGATGTGGCATGGCATATTATATCAACAGCTGCAATTTATCAAACAATTTTAGCACTGATTTGCTTCACTACCATCCCCACCACCACCCGTCTCTCTATGAGAAGCTGCCGCAGCAAATAAATTAAGCATGTGTCATTGAACATGCTAAATGGCTTGCAACACATAATCATCTAAATAATTACGAGGCTTCCATTAAAGTGAGCTAGATGGATGACACGTGAGGCGTTATGGAAAAACTGGAGGTAATGGTGCAATATTTGATATGGGCGAAAGAGAAGATAGGGTAGGATCAAAGAGGAAAGAAAAGAAAAGAAGGAAATGCAGTTTTTCTGTGCGATCGCTTCCGCAAGGCTTCTCTATTTTGCCGTTAAAATCGCAGACTCTAAATGCTGTGGGACAATAGGGTGATTAGCCCAATCAGAAAAAGCAGCGAGGGATTGTGGGTAGGCTGTGGCGCGGCTCACGGCCGTCTTTTTTTTGTCCTCCCACATTTCATTAATCAGCAACCTGAGGCCCCCTGAAATCAGTTCAGCAGATTGGCAGCTCGCTCATTTGTTCCCGTGTGGCAATCAGAGAGGAAAAGAAATCCGTTCACAACCTCTATGCTGTTGTCTGACATTATAAACCATCTCTTTGTATTCTCTTTGTTACTTCTCGCTTTTTTTTTCTTTCTTTTTTTACACCTTCTCTGTAATTTGCTGCTGAAAATATATGTTCCTGACACCGAATGTGACCTCTATTAACCTCAGACGAGGTATTTTTGCATGCCTGATGGTGACAACAGTGTTAATTTAGTCTGCCAGTTACAGACAAAAAGAAATAAAACGGAAGGAATGCTCATTTGGTTTTAATAAGCACGGTTGAATACACATGTGCAGCATATTTCCGGCATTAAAGAAACTGAAAAATTGCCACGTACAATATTTAAAGAGCCTCATGCATCAGCCTAACGTAAATGACATCACCAGACATGCATGACAAGCACAATTATACTCAGAGAATACTGTTCACAGCTCCCCACTTTTTACACACCATTACCTCACAATGTCGGTCCAGTGTGTACTTTTCATGATCCCACTTTAATGTAAAGGATAGAAGAACAAAACCGCAACATAATCTAAACTGCACTCTTTAAATGAAGAATACGAGAAACACAGCGTGCAAATGGGTGAAATGCTTACAGTGCTTTATATAGGGTGCAATAATGTGCTTTATTTGCAGTATAATTGTTTTAGGTAACGCTTTAGATTGCAGCCGGCAAATTACAGTCTAATTACTTACTATACACACAGTATGGGGTATCGTTAAAGGACTCACAGAGTTCATACAAGGACAAACTGTACAGTAGGTGGTAGGAGAAGGAGTGTGGCGAGAAATGAACTTTTTCAAAATGAACTTTTTCATCCACCAGCCAAATTCCTAGGGAATTTTTTTATTTTACAATAGCCACTCGATAGATTACAATTGCGGTAATTTTGACTGGTGAGTAGGGCTGGGCGACATGGAGAAAATCAAATACGATATTTGTATACAAATACCTCAATATCGATATTGCAGTGTTGACCATTGGTGCTTTCACTAAATATTTACACAAATAAGATTTTTGATAAACGATCAAATGCAATGTGGATACAATGATTAGGTGGGTAAAGGCAATTAATACAACAGCTAAAACAGTCTGGTAAGTTCAGGAAATGACATCACTTTAGTGTAATACAGCCTTTAAAACCAGGAAAAGACACCACTTATGCCATATTATGATGTGACGATGTCCCAAAATTTAAGACGATATCTAATCTCATATCAGATTGAAATATCTCTACCAGCCACTTGCATATTTTGCCAGCATTTTGCTGGTGGATGGTGCCAATTTTGAACCCCATGACTTGACCACCAATAAAAACAAGATGTGTATGAAGATCTGTGATTAATTCATAAATGCGTTGTCCAATCCACAAATACCAAATAACTTGAACAAATGATAAACAGTTCTACAAATAAATACAAGCCTATTGATCGGTGTCAGTATTCTACATATCCATTTATAACGTCAGGGTTATTTATCTAGTAACATTTGCTTTTTTAAAGCCTCCTGTGCATTTACATAAAAGTCACAAAAAGAAAAATTGTGTACACTGTCTAATATGCCCTAAATTATTTTATGTTTTATAAAAGAACAGGCCTGAGAGCATGTTCAAGTCAATAATGAACTACTGGCAACAGGAAGTAAGTTACCTGAAATGTACATGATATGGAAATTGTGTGTATTCTCTAGTGCCACATAGTGGACAATAGAGGTAATGTAGATATTTGAAATTTCCAACGCTATGCACTCTATGAAAGGAAATTAATTTAAATATAGCGCGCCATGTCTGACAGTAACAGAAAAACTCAGCCGCGTAGACGGGGAGCGCGGGTCCGCTCATCGCCGCTTGCAGCTTTAATTTGTTTTTTTTATTTACATACTGTTGGATGTGAGTCCATAGATCACCAGACACATGTGGATTACATGTGAGTTTTCTCTTAAACACACCAGGACTTAAATGTTGCATTGGTGGAAAACTCCAACATCCAGCTTTTCAGTGCATTTAAATGGAATTTTTAAAGTGGGACAGGCCTATTTCCTTCAATTAACTATTTTTGGCATTTCAAGCTTTCCTGACCCTAATAGACATGCTTCCTGACTGCCACTGTCTTTAATACTGTATCTGAAGTCTCTTTTATATAGACCTTAGTGGTCCCTAATACTGTATCTGAAGTCTCTTTTATATAGACCTTAGTGGTCCCCTAATACTGTATCTGAAGTCTCTTTTATATAGACCTTAGTGGTCCCCTAATACTGTATCTGAAGTCTCTTTTATATAGACCTTAGTGGTCTCCTAGTTCCAGCCTCTAGAGCCAGTCCCACAATGAGCTTTCCTTAGTATGTGCCATTTCTGTGTCTGTAGCTATTGAGGAGAAGAGAAGGGGGTGGGGGGGCATTAATTTTCTCAAAGGCAGAGCAGGATACCCAGGGCTCGGTTTACACCTATCACCATTTCTAGCCACTGGGGGGCCATAGGCAGGCTGGGGGAACCCATATTAATGTTAAAAAACCTCTTACAGTGGCATTTTCATGCCATGGGACCTTTAAAAATCAATTTAAATTGTCTGCAAACATTACGTCATGGTTAATTATGATATCCCAAGCGGGCCACAGCTTGGTGGCAGAGTGGATTGGAAAATGCATACGTAAATACAATACATTACCCACAAATCATCACACATGTGTTATTTTAGTTTTGGGTCATAACACATCAGTACACACAGTACTTGGATTTATTTCCCTCTATACACAATATTTTGTGAAAGCATCAATAGTGACACTACACACTACAATATTGCCAAAATATCAACATTGAGGGATTTTGTCAAAAATATTGTGAGATTTGAATTTTTTTCCATATCGCCCAGGTCTACCAAAGGCTGACCTCTGCCCTCCCTGGAAGAGCTCGTCAAGTCCCGCTGCCTAAACAGAACCAGGGGGGGGGTGTCAGTCAGGAGTGTGTGTGTGTGTGTGTGTTTTTTTAAAAGCACTGATCTGGAGCATACACTGTATTCATGCAATGACAAGAAAGCTTGATTTGATTTGATTCACGCTTTTCCAAATTTCCGTGCTCGATATGAACCACGTGGTTGGGCCATGAGGCAGCAGTTCTCCCCCTGGGATGAATAAAGATTGAGCTCCGTCCCTTTAGGACACACCATCTGCTTAAATTTGTCCCCAACAAATGGGACCAACCTGAATGACAACCTCCAGCCAATAAACAGACAATCAATGCTAGTCTATATTGCACAAACCTGCTCAAATTGGGAGCTGATTTCCCCGGGGATACAGCTAGCAACTGAGCAATGCAATAAGGGACCAGGTTGTTGGTGTCAAATTGCAAGCAGGGAATGTAATTTGACAGAGACGAGGTCCTCCTTAAGGGACAGAAGACCCCTGGGATTTGAGACTGTGCCGTGAGTGGCCTCTGCTGGGAGGGATCGGTTCCAATCAACCTCATAGGTTTCACTAATGCAGGATTATATATTAGGATTAGGATTGGGATTGGGCATCGAGAACCGGTTCCAACTTGGAATCGTTTTTTTTTGTTTGATTTTTTTTTAAATTGGAATCGCTTGGAAAATTTGGCTTGTGTCCAAAATCGCATTCTCTACATATTCAATATGTATACGATACTTTTGTGTAAATAAACAGTAGCGTGTATCTTTTCGGACGCATTAAGATGTAATAGTCAACGACACTTCCTGAGAGCCTTCTTGCCGTTTGAAGAAATATTTTCTGGTTAAAACTGTAGGAAAAGTTTGTGAAAATTGGCAAAAAAGGCAATAAAATTGGACGGTAAATGGTGGCCGGGTTGGTTCAGTGGGTAGAGCGGGCGCACATACACGTCGAGATTTATGCTTTGTTGCAGAGGTCAAGGGTTCACATCCGACTTGTGACGATTTCCTGCATGTCTCCCCTTTCTCACCTAGTTGTCCTGTCAACTAATAGGTGGAAAAGCCCAAAAATATATATACAGTACATTGCGCAGTAAATGGTTGACTTCCTGTACGTATCAACATATGCGTGAGTGGAACTAAATGTTTAGACACACCACTAATAACGCACATTTAGTTAATTTCATGCTTAATCCCCCCCCACAGACATGTACACAATCAGTTCTCTTCAATACAGCTTGTTCAACCATTGGCCTCCCATCCAGGAGCGTTTTCATTGCCGGCTTCTAGGATGAAGCTAACAGGGTGTAACAGGCAAAGACAAAGGCTCGGTTTCCCATGTGAACCCACAGCTCTATTTACTGTACAGGTGCCGCGTGAAAACAACTCGGATGGCAACTCGCCCGCCAGTAGAGCTCTGTCTGGGCGGTTTACAACTCTGTACGTGAGAGATAACACTGGTGTTTCTCGCACCTTTCTAAAGTCGCTAGTTGAATTCGTAGCTTAGAAATTCAACCTGTCACTTAACGCTTTAATGCAGGGGTCTTCAACAGGAGGTACTGCATGGGGGTCGCGAATGTTTTGGTTGATTAGACTTTTTTTTATATTCCCCTCCCCCCCTGCAATTTTTTCCACTAATTGATGACTAATGTCTTTAAATACACATTAACATGAATTCAACACACTGTAGTAAACAGATAAATGGAGGCAGAAGATGTCTTTCAGTCATCAATGCACACATGGCACTATAGGAACAGTTTGATATAACACAATTTTATACAATGTATATAATTAGGGGGTCCCCGCTCCATCTCGCCATCAGTTTGGGGGTCCTTGGCCTGGAAAACGTTGAAGACCCCTGGTTTAATGGATATTTACAGTGGGTTATAATCACGTAAATGTGCATGCATTATGTTGCTGCTGCGGACATGAAAAATAATAAAGTCCCATTCATTTGTCACATGGATAAAAATGTCCCCAGCTTACTTTGATACTGTTCTCAGATGACACACTGTGCTGTAGCGGATGGCATACTTTAACAGAAACAGGGCTTTCATGTCGTGCGAAGCAAAAAAGCTGAAGGCAAATATAAAAAAAACGAGGCGCACAGATGAAATAAAAAAATAAAAAATGAAGACGCTCTACTGGAGTTCCCAGTCGGCAGAGCCATTTCTGCTGTTTCCAGCAAAGCCATCCTCCCAGCAGCCCCGTGGAGGGAGAGCATATGACTGCTGTTAGCACCCGAGGGGAAGGACGCTCACTAATGTAAAGCAAGCAATTCCCTTCCCCAGAAGTTAGAGACTAAAAAAAGGGTGAAGTTGCATTGAGGATAAGGGAGAACTTTAACTGTCTTTTACATTTGTCATTAGATTCTTTTACTATAACAGTGCACGTGTTATTTTTGACGACATGTTGTACTTAAAGTGGCTATGTGATGTTATGTGTACCTCATATAGTTGCAATGAATCTTTTGCCCAGACAGGAAGTCATTCATTTCCAATAAGAGGAATAAATTACAGATGCATCATTTCAAGAGTAGCATACGGTAACTTAGTCTACTTTGGGTGCCTCGTGAGCTAAACCGGGTATCACTGTCAAGAGCCAAAGCAATAACCTATGTAATAACTTAGATTAATATAGAGCATTACATGAAACCCAAGGACGCTTTACACAAGTACAGAGGGACAAGGGAAAGGAAAAATAGTAGGCCAACATAACGCAGAGTAAAAGGACTTAAACATCTGCACTAAATGGAAAGACGACGTCATTTAATTTTGGCTACTGATTACAATAAAATAGACATATTGCATACTTGAGGGCCAATAAAGGGGGGGGGGGGGGTTTGAATCATTTACAATGCCGTAATTGTCTCTATCTGTTGAAAGGCCGACCGAGTGTGACTGGGACTTCGCCCGTTGTCTTTCACTTTCCCTTTCAGCTTTTAGATCTTTGTTTAATTTCCTTCTTTTCTGTGATGTTCCTGCCGCAGTATCAGCCACCACTACAGCACATAACTTCTAAAATAACATTACAATACAATTTTGGTCCCTTGTCTTGGGTCTGTATGTGTGTGTGTGTGTGTGTGTGTGTGTCTGTGTTGTTTTGTCTCCCACCCTCCCTCCAGTCTTTCCTCTGTTGAATTATTATTATTATTTCCTATTAATATATTTTTCTTTTTTTTGCTTCTTGTTGGCCCTGGTACGCATTCCTCATCTCAGTGTATTGTTTGTCACTGTTTGTTTCTTAAATGTTAAAAAAAAAGAAGAAATTTTAAATATTTGATTGCAAAAAAAAAAATACAATTAGTCCTGTATATAGAAATCTCATGCTACCTTTTACCTGGCTCAACTGGCTGGATACACTAACCCATGTTTTTTGGTGTTACAAAGAAATCGGTGACCCTTCAGAATGTGTGCTCTGCAGTGCCTTCCACCTGCTGCAGATCGTTTCATGACTTTGTGGGAAAAATCGGACAGGTAACTTATGATCGTCAGAGGGAACGATACACAGTTTTAGAAACATTAAAAAGTTACATATAGTCACTTTAACCCTTGTGTTGTCTTCCCATCAAAAGTGAAAATCAACACTTTTTGTTGACGCTTTTTATCAATGTTTTTAACTTGTCCTTACGTTTTTCTCCCATTTTTCAACATTATACACTTTTTTTTTTCAATGTTTGTCACTTTTTTTGACGCTTTCAACACTATGTAACACTAGCTTATTAACTTTACTTTTACAGTTATTTTTGGAATTTATGGTCAATAAACCTCATTTATAGGAATTATACCTAATGTTTGAGTTAGAAAAGCAGAAATTAGGAAATTATTTAGAATAAATGAAAGGAATGGATGTTGATGGATAATCACAGACTGGAATATGTCAACTTTTACTCAATACTATTTCAAAACCACTTCATTTTTTTTCAAATGCTATAAAATTGAATAAGACGCCCCAAAATTAATGAAACTAGAGATCAGTACTTGCCAAAGAGCGTTGTGTGGAATCAATCATGTTATTTTGGGGAATTAAAATGAACATTGATATATGAAAACGGGTCAATTTGACAAGGACAACATGAGGGTTAAGGATGGAGTGTATAGACCAGCATTAAAGGGGAAGTGCATGCTTTCTTCTTAAAGGGTCAGGCAGGTCAGGCAGTTAAAGTCCCCCAGAAAGGCTAAACACAAGTGAACAAGCAATTCTCAAACATCACATGTTCACGTCTCATAAAAAATATGAATCAGATGAGGAAGAGGATTGTGCACCTGCCTCTCAGCAAGGGAAATACATATCGGGAGTAGAGAAAATAAGCTCCATGACACATAAATAAATGATATGTGGTGATTGTGCAATCATCACACCACATAGAAATTACTTCTCCGATGCATAGTTGATGTTTTCAACATTGTGTTTTTTACAAGTCATTTAATTAGCAACAAGTGTTTGCAACAATCCTGATTATTAGTTATTAGTTTATTACTGTTATTGCAAAGCTGAACGACTCTGGTGTGCCTCTACGACGATGATTTAGGTAGATATACTTCATAGAAGCATATATAAAAATGTCATTCTATGCAGAAAGGATGGGAATCCCAGCCTCACCATCAGTATACTGACATATGACCATAACCACTTCCCTGTGTATATACAAAGCCCAGGGATGAATGTAATATGAAATATTATACAAAGGAAAAAATAAATGTTGTACTTTCTTTAAGTTGTCTTTTTATTCTATATTTGTATTAATTCTTTTGTTTCATTTTAGTGTTTGGATGCCTGTGAACACTTGTTTGCACAGAAAATAGATTTTGATGTTGTTGAACAGCATTGTGTTGTAAAAATATTATACTGTTTTACATTGTGAAGCAAGACTTACTGACCCACATTGTAAATAGTGATGTTTTACAAAAATACAGTGAATAACAAGGTCGTAGAACAGTGCTCTATTGCAGACACTAAGGTTATATATATATATATATATATAACATATTTTAATGTAGTCAGTCATGAAGTAAAGTGGGTCGGTCTACGGCTTGAAACTCTGAAAATGAGTCCCACTCCAGCCCTGTATCCACGTATGAGTATGACTTCTTCTAGATTTTCCAGTTGAATAATAAAGCCATGTTTGTTGTGGTAGGTCCCCTGCCTGATTAAGACATGCTGGACAAACTATTCCCAGCTCATCCGAGAAATATAAGCAACCATGGTTATAGTACTCAAGTCAAAGGATGGCATTGAAATAAAATTATGACACTCCAGGTGTACAGAATAGGAATCTGAGGAAAAATAAAATGACTTTACCACTAATTTCATTGGAATCTGAGGAAAAATAAAAGGATGTTTGATGTTTACCACTAATTTCATTGTTTCAAAAGAATGGCATGTCTTTATGGGCCCATGAACACCTTGAAAGTTATTGAAACTTTCCAAGTGAGTGTGGAAACTGGGTTTAAGATGAAGCCGGGCACTAATACAGATAAGGCCTGAATAGAAACCAGTTTGAAGCCAGTTTCATATCATGATGAGAACTACTAAATAGGCTTCCACATCTGGGCAGCTGTGGCTCAGGGGTCTCAGTAAGTCGCCTGCCAATCAAAAGGTTGGTACTTCGATCCCTGGCCCTGCAGTCCCTGCCTGTACATACTCATATTGTGTTTGTATGAAACTATCTTGGGTGAGGTAAAACCTTGAACATACTATTTCAGTGTAATTTTAGACTATATTGTATTTGCCGTTGGTTGACACCAAGTTAAATGTCTTTGTGCCTGTAATTTGTTCTTCCCTCCACTGGAGGGAGACAGCGAGACCCCATCTAAATCGAATATTAATTCATTAATTAATTATTACATTTCAGAAAGGTGTCAAGCTGTGTTTTGGAACTACATCTATGGATGCAGACTGGGATATGATGAGTGAAGAGGATATATTTCCTGATACATGGGGGCGACCTGCATCAGAAAATTGTTTAAGAATACAAAATAAAGACAAGAAAAAGAGAATAGACATCACACAGTGAAAACACACAAATACAGATATGCAAAAAAAATACTTATACTCAACATGCCCAAGGTAAATTATATTGAGTATATATAATTATTAATCTTTTTATGAAGCACTTGTCTATGATTAATTGGTGAAGGTTCCATCAGACTGTGATAATTACTCTATTGTGTGTATTGATTCATTTTGAGCCACTTAGCCTACTCGTGACATTATTATTATTATTATGTAGGCTGCTGATGTAACAGTATGGCTCCTACATTGTAGCATTGTTTCTCTCTGGAACCTTCACATCTAACTTGTTGCAGTGTGTTGTGGCCTTCGAAGTGCTTCCATTACTGATAATTAGGAGTAATTTAGTAAAACAAACTTAGTTTAGGTGGGTTTACCCCTCAACAACATGTTTGCCCCTGAGAACTGCGTTCCACACCGGCATCCTCCCACTGTCTGCTTCGCCCACATGTCATCCACATTTCCTCCAATTGGTTTCAAATCAAAGGAAGGACTCCTAAATCGAGATGTGATTGGCTCACGGCGATGTCAATCACACTTCTCACGGTCGGACTTTGCAAATCGACGAATAGATGCGGAACAGGGAACAGGAGAAGATATATTAGGTAGAGGGGGCGGACGTGTGTTGCCCTTCATCATTTTAGCACAATTTTATACTGTTGCGGTCCCGTTGTATTATTTTATCGAATTGGACTGGGATATACTCTAAACCGCTGTGAAAATGGCGCAGCCAGACGGCAAGAAAATATTCTTTGAGAACCTGTCGGGAGCGGGGAAAGCCATCGCAGTGCTGACGAGCGGAGGGGATGCTCAAGGTAAAGCGTCGGACTGACAGCTTCCCAGAGAATATAACGTTATTTTTGTGCCGGGGAGGACAGGCCCGCAGAGAGCAAAAAATACACATAGTCTACACCTGGGTGATGTTGCACTGTTAGTAAAGCGGCTAAACTTGTCATATTATAGGCTAGTGTAAGAGTACAGTAGTACAGTAACAGTGAATAAGGTTACGAGCATTCAGCGAGGAAGCCCGCCAGTTAGCATCATGGATGTATCATAGTTAGCATGCTAACATGACATTCCTTGCTAACTGGCTAACAGCATCATCCTCTTCCATTGATATGGTGACATATTTGTCCCCTAAGCACGGTGACAGCAGTCAAGAGAGCTGTCAAGGTCGAGCCAAGCCGTGTCGCTTTTTTCCTATTCACAGACACAGTGCAGCATAACTGACGAGTTGAGGTTCCAATATAATTAACTTGTAGGCTACTAATTAATTTATGAAGCAGTGGCCGCCATAGAGGTGCAGACCACTGCACTGCGGGTTGTGCTGTGTTAACCTAGCAAGCAAGGACTGACAGTGTATATGGACACTGAAAAAAGCACCCTTAATATGTAGGCTATATTTTCAGTGAGATGAGACATGAGGTTGTGGTTCGAAAGCAGTCATAGTGAGTATCTCTGGTGGCATGCCTGTATCCTGTCTACGTGATGAGTTGCATATCTACATCAAATTTCCTTTAACCTTCCCACTGTGCGTCATAGAGGAAACCCTGGTCACGTGCTCACCGGCTCGTCTCTTCATTGGACTGAAACAGTTATAATCCATTTTTTTACTGTCAATGGTTGTAATACACACTTTCAACCACGATATTATAAAGTACTACATTTTCATAGTAATTTGGTGCAATTCATTTTGCATAAAACTGTAGTAGTAATGGCTACTGCAACTTAATGTTAAAAACCAATATTGTTTTTCAGTTCAAGCCCTGCTGTGAATTTTGAAGGCTAAGTTATTAACCCTTGCGGACCTGGACATTTTTGTCAAAATTTAAAATGAAAAACTTTTTATGAATGTCATGGTCGTCTTTTTCGACCCTTTTTTTTGTCTTTCCCCCAATGACTTTGTCTCTTTTGTCAACTCTTTCTGAACCTTTTGAATTTTTTGTTGGTTTTCCCTCAACTTTTTAAAGCTTTTTTGTTTGTTTTTTGACATTTCTCACTTATTGGACGTTTTTGTTACTGTTTTGACATCTTGTCACATTTTAGTCACTTTAATTGAAATGTTTCTCCCTTTTTTGACACGTTTAAAAAAAGTTCTACAAATTGTTTTCTCCCAAATTCTATATTATTGACAAAAACACACATTTAATAAAAGTAGTTAACAGATTATTTAACTTGTGAGGAGCGTTGTTGGGAACCATCCACATTACTTTTTCAGAAACCCAAATTTCTGATCTAGAAACTTTTTGGAAAGGGGTCAAATTTAACCCGAGGACAACAGGAGGGTTAAATGAAAGCTACCACCAATAGGCCTTTTTTAGTAGCAATATGGCATTATAATAATGCTGCGTGAGGTCAACGTGAGGTCAACCTGGAGACGTTGTTTTAGCTTGCACTCTCCTTTCTGTATTTTTAACAAGCAGCACTGCAGTTTTATACGCTTTACCGTAAATGCCAGTCATGTTACGGACAATATAGTCTTTGGCTTAGGATGAAAAAAAAAATCAATCTTTAGGGGGTGGCTTTAGAATTGGAATTCACTGTTAGCGGCCTACACATTAACACACACAGGAAGAAAAAAAAGCCTGATGTTGGCTCCAGAGCCAAACTAATGAGGCAGCGGCATGCATGACAGGAACTGAATGTCAGCGTCAGAGGGCATTGTGTGGCCTTGGCTTGGGCTTTCTGCGCCAGAATAGTGTCACTTATGCAGAATGAAAACTTCAGACTTTTAGCTTTGACAAAAAACTAAGCTGGACAAGAAACATGAAAGATATTTTTTTGGGGATAATCTTAAAATTGTATCATGCTGTATTGTCTTTCTTACTTGCAGTCTTAGTGTGTCTGTTTATAAATCCCTAAACCTTCTGTCTTCTCTAACTGTGATTAAACCAGGCTGTGTATTTGAATATAGTTATGTAATATATAATAAATCGAGCCCGACCGTTAAAGGCCGATATGATGAATTGTTGGTCCCTTTCTAATGGTTGTACATGCTTTGTTTTGTGACTGTAGGAGGGTTTTTACTTCCCAGCATGGTGTACCATGTACTGTCTTTTTTTCTTTGCTGTCTTCTCCACTAACCTAAATCTTTGTGTTGCTTGGTAACAACACTGCTTGGCTGCCATTAGGTCTGTACTGTTTACCGGTAGAAAGGAACCTCAGTCCTTTCTTCTGTTTATATCTCCTACAGTCGTCGGCCAAGTTCCTGTTTGCCTGCTGTGGGTAAAGCCTTATCCATTATTCCCACTGTCAGTGTTTAATCTAACCTGCCATTGACATTCACGCCACAGAGCAGGGCCTTCTTGGTTACTGCGTCCACTTGGACTAACCACAAAGTAACTGAGAGGCAGTAGGAGGAGCTGGGTAACTGACTGACCAAAAATGGCAGTGTGCTGTGGTGGGGGAAAAAAGTGGCCCATGTCACAGATAAGTTTAAACACAGATAGACTGCAACCCACCCTCACCACACACACACACACACACACACACAACATAAATACTAAGAGAGAGGGAATTAAAGTTTTGCATGCAGCCATGCGAATCAAATTTTTTAAAGATTTGTCACAGTTGAAACGTGTTTTCCTTCTTTAAAGGCCCAGTGTGTAACATCTTTAGTTGTTCATTATCAAAATCTGTGTTGCCCCTTCACAAACTTCTCCTTTTTTATGAATAATTGACCACCACCATCAATTCCAAGTATTCCTAGTGGCTTGAAATTTGACATTTTCGTTTGCATTAACTGGGGAAGACGCTTCATAGTCATGCTCCATCTTGAAATACGTTAGCCGGTGTGGGACTAACAGGACGTACTACTCCACCTTTACATTTTTCACTTCCACATGATAAATTCACAGCTGCTGCTAATTTTAGGAACAGTAGTCTTCTTCGCCCAGAAAAAGGATTTTGAAAAGAGCAAAAGACCGGCTTTTTGAAGCGTGTAGGCTACCGTAGCTGTAACTTGTACTTTGAACTGTGTGGTGCGAGAGAGCTGATTGCGATTTATGATCTCGACGCTAGATGGGAGAAATTCTTACACAATGGACCTTTAAAGTTGAACTATTTACTCTGCTCATCACTGCAGTGTTGCACAAAGTTGTTTTGTTAAGATTACTTACAGGTATTCTTTATTGTTTTTCAGGGATGAATGCTGCCGTACGTGCCGTGGTTCGAATGGGGTTATATGTGGGAGCAAAAGTTTATTTCATTCATGAGGTGAGCCCCCACTTTGTGATTATCATTGTTAAGGCCTTTGACACAGCTCATAGTTTATTTTATACAATAGGAGTGTGCCCAACGTAGGAAAACATGACTTGCAGCCACATCACCTTTATATAGTATTACCTGTTTGTTTTATAAAAGAGTCCACAGGTAACACAGGTAAAATGTGTAATTATTAACCTTTTGTTTTAACACAACAGAAGTATAAGACATATATAATTTAGCAAACCACTGTCAAATATGTCTTAACAAGTGTTTAAGATTAATGCATTTAGGGTTTTGTACCAAACTCGCTACTTTCTTGGGTACCGACTAAATTACCTCGGTACTACGAGGACCAGTTTACTTTAAATCAAACACTGCTAAATTTCATTACTTGAAAGCACATTAGCGCGAGCACATGTGGTCAGAGAGCGGAGCGCGCACACACACACACACACACACACACACACACACACACACACACACACACACACACACACACACTTTAAGTCATGGTAAAGCAGTTGCAAGTGTAGCCTAGTTACACCAAACTCTACGTAGACAGCGTATATTACGGCGAGGTGAAAGCAGTCGCACTATGGGTTAACGTTAGACTTCCTCTGTGACAGGCACGCACCACAGTGTTCACTATTCCCTATTGACTGACTGACAGGCTGAGGTTGTAAGGCAAGGCAACTTTATTTCTATATCCCATTTTAGCAACAAGGCAATTCAAAACACTTTCCATAAAACATTAAGGAGCAATTTAAAAAGAGATAGAAAATGATAACAGTCTAAAAGAGAATAAGATACAAATACAAGAATAAAAGCTACAGTGTAGTGTAAAAAAACAATAATTATTACATAGGTTGTAAGGACAGGGAGAGGGAGGGGTTTTTATTTGGGGGAATTATTTTTACAACTGAAATTAATGTTAATGTACAGGTATATATAGTATACTGTATATATATGAAAAAAGTGAAAGGTACCTAACCCTAAATGCATTTAATGAAGGAACAGCTGTACTTTAGTTGCAACAGTCTTTAATTGACAATAGTAAGATCCCAGTCTACATCTATCGACCCTAGGGCTGTAACGATATGCGATATGAAACCGAAATCACGACACTCAACCCCACAAACCTGTGAGTGAGAAGGCAGAATCAGGACACACCTCTTCCAACTCCCAGAGTTATCCTTCTTGTCCAGATCCAATGCTACCACATCTTTACATAACAGTCAGTATTAGTCCTTTTGGTGCCTTATTCCTGTTTTGTCTGGTAAATTTAGCTAACTGTAAAGACTGCTAAAAGCGAAAGGGGGGGGCACCGGTAACGCTATCGGAGGGTTAACTTTTCCCGTCCTTAGCACCGAAGTTAAGTGCTGACCGGTATGGTTGCTAGTTGGCTGGGGGCTGACTGTGGATGTGTCCCCGGGCCAGGGCTGTAATAATAGTGGATGGATGCTAGCTGGCTGGGGACTGACTGTGGATGTGTCCCCTGGGCCGGGCCTGTAATAATAGTGGATGGATGCTAGCTGGCTGGGGACTGACTGTGGATGTGTCCCCTGGGCCGGGGCTGTAATAATAGTGGATGGATGCTAGCTGGCTGGGGGCTGACTGTGGATGTGTCCCCGGGCCGGGGCTGTTGTCAGTTCTCATCCTGACTGAAGCCTTGCAGCGCCGGGAGAGTGAGACAGACAGGGGTAGGACAGGCTAGCTAAATTACCATTAGATTAGTCGTCTATCCAGGGTGGGAAATTAGCACCCGCCACCAGCCAATGGTGGGTACTTTTTCAAAGTGGCGGGTGACTTTGCTTTGTATACCAGCCACAGTGGCGGGTGGCGTAGTTTTCACCTCTAGTCCGTGACATTGGTTTAAAAAATGTGGCAATTTGTTCATTAGAGGAACAACTAACCTTAAATTAGAGACAATAAAAGACCCAGAGTCATCATGGTTTTTATTAGCTTATATTAATAAAATATGTATTAATAATACAAAATAATGTATTGAAACAATTCAAAATATGCTAGTGCACTTTTTATAAATTTGAATTCTGGAAAAAGTGGCTGGTAAAATTGGGCATCCAGCAGCCACTGTGGCTGGTGGGCAAAAAAGTTAATTTCCCACCCTGCATCTATCTAAACAGTTAACGTTACTGATGAATTTGTGGGTTAGCTCAGAGTTGTTAACCGTGGTCATGCTAAAAACTAACTGAGCGTGTTGAACAATAACATACTCTTATGTTACCCACCAAGAATTACATTAGCATTTTGTCAACCCACACCTAGACATTAGGCACCAAAGCACTTTTCCAGGTTGCAAGCGGAATTGTCCGTAGCTGTTACCATTACCATTATTCTTATGTCTCATTCCAACGAGTTGAACCACTGAAACAATTTTGGAAACATTATTTTTGATGTTGTATTGATCAAAATTGAAAATCCATCAATATCAATAAATAAGGATCTCTGTTGTATTACTGTGTTGCAAAGTGGGATGTAATCAGTGACAAAACAATGCCATGTGGCAAAAGTTGTATTATGTTTACTGAGAACCCCCCCCCCCCCCAAACTAAAAGAATCAAGGTTTGTATCGAATCGTGGGTCGAAAATCGTGATACACCCCGAACCCTGGGTTTGGTGTATCGTTACAGCCCTAATGGACACAGGGATGTTTATTCTCACACAGCAGATGTTACAGGAGCTTTGGTACTCTGTACTCTGCTCGCTCACCCTGTGATCCCTGCACATCTGTGTCTGTCATGGACCTCCTCGCTCAGTGTGCTGTTACATAACTGACTTGAGGCTTTGGCATACCTCGTATGAAACCACCCTCCCACTCATGTACTACAATACTCTGGGCTGTTCTCATGCACACTTCTGCAAGACAACATATGAGGATGGACACACTTTTAAACCATATTAATTTCTAGAGTTTCACAATTACATCTTTTTTTTTTAGTTCACTTTGCTATGGCATTGCATTAGGTTGACATATTTATTAAGTTCCGAGTGTTGATGAGCTAATGTTGCCATTAGGAGTCCACATCACTCCAGCTGGTAGCTTGATGTTGTTTGCAGTATATGTTCAGTAATCTTAGTTCATATTCATTTACTAAGATACTTCATCTTTTTGATCAGGGCTATCAGGGTATGGTGGACGGTGGCGAGAACATAAAGGAAGCCACATGGGAAAGTGTTTCCAGCATGCTACAAGTGGTGAGTACTTATCATAGGCAGCAGCCACACATCTAATGCAATAGGGCCCTCGGGAGGAACATGCAAATCATGTAGCTAATAGGAATTAGCTACATGATTTGGTTCCTCTAAGTTGTGTTCTGGTTAAAGAGGTAATTCCCTAACATCCCAGCAGTCAGTGTACTATAAGCAGCGTTCACTATTGTCAAAGTGTCCCTAAGCAAGACACTAAACACTAGGGGTGGAACGGTATATGTATTCATGAACCGAAACGGTACAGGTGTCTCAGTTCTGTACATGAATTTACACATAGAATACACAATAAAAAAATAAAAACTTGCATGCATATGTAATGCGGAACTACTGTTAGATACACGTTTTCTTATTGACACCTAACCTGTAGCCCGCCTAAGCTCTGAAGCTACAGGTATGGTAGCTCTTAGCCGAGCGCCACCTCGTTCCAGTGAGTGACTTAGAGCTCGCAGCACACTCATATGGACAAGTAGCCTAGCCTATGGCGAGTGGTGGCGACGCACAACAGCTAGAGGACCCGCCTGGGCTCTTTAAGATCGCATTAGTACAGGCGAGAGAGTGGTGGATAAGACGAGGACTGTGTGTCAGCAGTTATCAGGTATGTGAGTGGAAATACATCTGACATGCAAACGCATATCCAACGCCATCACCCAGATGTGCCAATCACTGGAACAAGACAAAAAAAACGTCCAACTTTTCCTCCCTTTCACACGAGGGAAACTATAGCTAGTCCCTTTCATCTTGGACGTTGATGGAGCATGAGTTGTCAGCTGCTGCTCGTTTCACTAACAACTGATGGTTGGACTTCTTCTTGTACTACAGAAAGCTAGGTCACGGTGACTGCTCATTTCATTGACTCTGAGGAAAACGAAAGCATCAGTTCTACAGATGCGGCCCCTGTATGAGACACCACACACAAACACACACACACACACACACACACACACCACACACACACACACACACACACACACACACACACACACACACCTAGATGAGAAGCTACAGGAGATCGTGGCAGAGTGGAAACTAGGAATGTATGCCTGTCGCACTTAATATCAAGAATACTTTTTTATCTTTTGTGGGGGAAGGTCTCGCCTAAGAGGAATTTTTTTGTTTTGTCATTATTCTATGTAATTTGCACTGTCATAAGTAAGAGATGCTGCATTTTCAGTTTTATAGCTGATTGTCTTATTTTGTTTACAAGTCCCAGATGGAGTGGGGTACTTTACTTTACACACTCAGGGGAGACACTGTTAGACACTAAGTGGTACAGCCTGGACAATAAAAAAAAATTGCCTTCTGCATTTTTGTTTTGCTTTTCCCTCCGCTGTACCGAACCGAACTGGGATGTTTGAACCGATGTATGAACCAAACCGTGACTTCTTTGTACCGTTCCACCTCTACTAAACACCATACTGCACCAAGTACACAGGGTTTGAGTTGCAAAAAGGAAGCTGAGGGACCTAAAGTCACAGGAAAAGAGTGCAATAGGCTGAAATCTTCACGCTTGTGGTCATCAGGGTGGGACTGTTATCGGCAGTGCCCGCTGTAAAGAGTTTCGCAGCCACGAGGGTCGCCTAAAGGCAGCTCACAACCTGGTGCAGCACGGCATCACCAACCTGTGCGTGATCGGTGGAGATGGCAGCCTGACCGGAGCCAACCTCTTTAGGGAGGAATGGAGTGGGCTGCTGGGGGAGTTGGCGGAGCAAGGTACTGAAGAAAGATAAACCTCCTCTTTGCTTAACCCTCGTACTATTTTCTTAGTTTCAGGTGTGCTCAATGCAAACCCATTAACTACACGATGTGCGGTTAGTAGTCTCACTTTGCCAGACCTTCAATCGCAGCGTCTGGCGAGTCCACACAGCATTCCGGGATGGGAGAAAAAGTTGCTCTGGGTGTACTGATATTTCTTTTAACCAATCACAATCGTCATAGGTGGCGGCAAAGGCTAAATGTTTGTTAGGATTTAACTACCTCACAGGAAAACTGAATTAAAGGGTTGTCTTTATTCAAGTTAGAGCTAAAGAGACAGCCTTGCTATGTTCAGATATGATCTTCTCCTTAAACCATTCCAGCTGCCGGCTTCACTTTTGCATGTGTAGGCTCATTAGAAAAGTGAATCTAGCAATATTAGCGAGAAACATTAAAAAATTCTGATCGTTTCAGGCTTGATTGATGCTGATGCTGTTCAGAAGTATTCGGCCCTTCACATCGTGGGGATGGTTGGCTCCATTGATAACGACTTCTGTGGAACTGACATGACGATTGGCACTGACTCTGCTCTGCACAGAATCATTGAAGTGGTGGATGCAATTATGACAACTGCACAGAGGTGAGGGGGAGATAGAGCAGCTCTATTTGTTTGTTTATTTATATAAGTTATATTTGATAAAGCTATGAGCAGAATTACACCCTGAACTTGGAAACAAAGGGTGGATAATCCCTAAATAGGGGATTTTGTACTTGCTGTGACTAAGCATTTCATTATCCTAGCATGACAATGGTAGGATAAACATCTATGAAATATTTGTTTATCACTACTTACACTTGCTTTTTAACAAATTTAAGGTCAATGTATTATTGGAAACGGAATGTCAATATACCCTGAGGAATTAAAATTGAAATAAAACATGCTCCATTGTCAACCTGTCAGGCAATTTAACAGCTAACCAGGGCTGGGCCATATGGAGAAAATCAAATATCACAATATTTCTGACCAAAATCTCGATATCGCAATGATGTTGTAGTGTTGACTGTTGGTGCTTTCACAAAATATTTACACAATGGGATTTTGGATAAATATTCATCAGTAATGTGGGTGTCTAAGTGGGTAAAGGCAAATAATACAACAGTTACAACAGTCTGGTAAGTTCAGAAAAAGACATAACTATGCAATATTACAATATTATGATATCCAAAATCTAAGACTATCTAGTCTCATATCACAATATTGATATAATATCGATATATTGCCCAGCTCTACAGCAAACACATTACCATGTTTACGCTAATTTCAGCTCTATTTAGCATCACCTTACAAATGTCTGTTTTTGAATACATCAGCATAGCGCTGTGCTACTCAAATGCTAAGTCATATTTTCTGTTCTGATTTTTCAGTCACCAGAGAACATTTGTGTTGGAGGTGATGGGCAGACACTGTGGGTAAGAATGCATTTGATAAACTCAATAGCAGATCCCAAAACATATCTATAAACATATTATCCAAAACATGTGTGATAATGAAACAGTGTGTGTTTTATCCTAGCTACCTGGCCTTGGTTAGTGCCCTGGCGTGTGGAGCAGACTGGGTGCTGATCCCTGAGATGCCCCCGGAGGACGGCTGGGAGGACAAGATGTGTGAAAAACTGTCTGCGGTAACAATCTTGTTTTTTCCCCACAGTAAACCCAGTGACTCATAACAAATGTATATATTTCTCTCTTGCTGTCTTGTTTAACATGACAATATTAGTATTCCGAACAACATTTCTGTTTTTCTACAAGGAGAAAATCCTGTTTTTCTTCTATCAGAGAAGACTCACAGTATGTGAAGGATCGGTGTTTAGTCTTAGTCCTCTGGTGTCATAATTGTGTGTTTTTTCTGCTTTGGAAACATGCCACTGTTCTATGATTCAGACCCGTTCCAGGGGCACAAGGCTGAACATTATCATAGTTGCAGAGGGAGCCATAGACAGACATGGGAAGCCCATAACCTCTGGTATAGTCAAGGATGTGAGTACCTGAATGCAAAGAAAGGGGAAGCCAGAAGCATGGAGACCCGACTGATGGAAATCAATCTTCTGTGCCACAAATATCCTAAATAGTCTGTGTTGCAGTTTTCTTGATAATTGGCATCAGAATATACTAACCGGATGATAAGAAAAACATTCAGTAATGACCGCTCAATTGTGTTTTAAGTCCCCAATGTCGACTTCAAGGCACCTAAGTATTGCCTAATCCTAACATTGGGGGCTTGAAACACCAAACACCGTAATGACCAGCTTTAAGGTTGGCAGGATATTGCTGATTACAAAGTGCAAACACAGGCTGCAGTGGCAAATTTCATTATGAAGTGATATATTCTCAGCCCCCCGGCTGTTGGCATCGTCTGGCCCCTGTGCGTCTGAAAGCCCACGTCGCAGCCACAGTCTCAGTTTTTCTGTCATGTTGTTTCTCCACCACTCCTCCTTGTAGAACCGAGCAGGAATGAAAAGGCTGAATATCATAATTGTAGCCGAAGGGGCGATTGATCGTAACAACGCACCCATTACCACTGACTATGTCAAGGATGTAAGTACAGAGCTTTGTTTAAAAGTGTGGCGAGTGCCAGCTTGGACTGCCTCCTGTATGACCTGTACTACTTACTGCTGCCCTAATGTGGCTTTGACTCTGTTGCTGTGTTCCTGGAGTGCTCTATCAGACACACTCTCTAGTCATGGCTGTCACGATACTACTACTGCTATAAAACCCCCAGCAGATACCCTCACTAAACCTCACGCCCTGACATTTGTGAAATCCAGTGTCATTTATTTCTAACTGCTTCACACATAGTTGTATTGAATACTTTTTTAATTATAACGGGTATGTATGACAGTGTAAACTTTCTCACAGAGATAATCACTGTATGCCACGCCAATGCACTAACTGTTTTTTTTTTTTTAAGGCAAACATTTCAGGCGTTTTGTTTTCTCGTACTGTACCCGAGTATCACCCCTTCATTTAGCACTTCCAGCTTGGGATCTTCTGTGATGTTCAGTTTAAGCTAAGAGCTCCCCGCTAACATGACTGAAAAATTAGAATGGCTTGCTTGTGCTTTGCTGTTTCCCCTTCTCTTAAGCTTTTCTATTGTGTTTGTGTTTCAGCGTGTGATGTGCCTGGTCATGTTTGTATGTATCTGTACGTTTGCATACACATTTTTTATAGTATGGTTCTATCGCAGACAGAATTTCACTTTTAGCTGAATTACTAATAGGCATTAAATACATTTGCATAATCTCATGAATTTGTTAAATATACTGTACAGAAGTATTAGCCTTAGAGGAATAACAAAGAATATTGCCGCAGTATTTGCTAAGACGTGTACATTTTATCCTCCTAGCTTGTTGTTAAATGCTTGGGGTTTGACACACGAGTGACTATCCTAGGGCATGTGCAGAGAGGAGGGACCCCTTCTGCTTTTGACCGCATCCTGGTAGGTCCACCACTTATTTCTTTATTTTTTTAACGTGAATTGATTAATTTTTCAAGCTAAATACTAGACATTTGCTGGATGCAGCTTCTGAAGTATCAGGGTGTGATACTTTTCTTTGCCTTATCCGAAAGCAAACTGAACATCTTTGGGGCGTTTTGACAAATCAATTAATGGAGAAAATATCCATTAGTTGTAACCCTAATATACACTTGATGATACACTAACTTTAGAACAATAACATTGTCAGATTTCATTTATCTGCCTTTGTTTGACTACAATTTACATGTTTGACTTTTACAACTTGTAGCATTTATAATAGAAAGTGTGCACACTATCAATCTGTTGTACATGTTTTCTGTGCGCTCCATTTGACGTATCTTGGTAGGAATAGTCCAGTTGTCCAAAGCATTTCCTGTTTAATCCTGTGTGTGTCTAAGGAGAAATGGCTCCAGGTTTCAGGGTAAGCCCATTAACAGATTTAAGGGTCAACACGTGAAGCACTGCATCACAAACAGTGAGAGAGAAATCTCTTCACGTTTACCACAGACCAACTAAAAATTGAAGCAGAGAAAAAGACATAACTAACGATTGTTTTCTCTCTCTCAAATTTTGTGTCCGGTGTGAAAAAAAATCACTGGATTTGTGGAAGAATGTGTTGGCAAATAAAACATTGCATGTTTACAGGAAAAACATAGAAAGGTTTTGATAGTGAGGATGATGCAGTTGTATCTGTGTGTGTTTGCTCACACAGGCCAGCCGTATGGGTGTGGAGGCTGTTCTTGCCCTTCTTGAGACCACAGCCAACACGCCAGCCTGCGTGGTCTCTCTGTGCGGTAACCAATCGGTGCGCCTGCCTTTGATGGAGTGTGTACAGATGGTAGGCACTGGACTGGGCTGGAAACAGGCCACACATTCAATACTTACACAAACATGTATTTACAAAAGTCTGGAAGCTGAGGAGAGAGGGGAACCGCGAAGCACATATAAACACAAACACTGGGAAATGACTCAGCTGGACTAAGAGAGGCAGAGTCAATGGGGGGGGGGGGGGGGGGGGGATTAAGGAATGGGGGAGCATTAAGGAATGGTCCATCGGGCCTGAAGTGGCACTGATGTTCACAAGGGAGTTATATTGTTTGAGAGGCAGTTGTGTCTGGTTAATGATTATGTAAAGCATTTGGCAGGGTTGGCGATGACTGCCTGCTGGATGGTGATGTAATAGCAACCCATCACCATAGAAACACATAAAGAGGCTTTGTTGTTGGATTTTGACAGAAGTCAAGAGACAATCTTGCCAAATGTTTCAGTTATTCTTTCAGATTTTGTAAAGTGGTTCAAGGAATACAATTCTATTCCAGGTCAAAACATGGTTTCATATTAGCTGAGTATTGAAGACATTGCATTGTTCTGTCTCTTTAAAATAGAAAGGTGGTGAGTCCCACATGCAGCAATTGTTGCGCTCATAATAGGCCCTTCAAAGATCACAGTATGAATGCCTACATATATTTCATCGTAGCTGATATAACTTAAACAAAGTGACTCTGCTTTTGTACACACAGGAAGTACAATGTATGTAATTGTACTGAATTCAAACATACTCCATACAATACTCCTCTCTTTTCCTTAGACTCAAGAGGTCCAGAGGGCCATGGACGGGAAACGGTTTGAGGAGGCTGTTAAGCTTCGGGGCAGGTATGACTGACTGCTCGCTGGGACCAATCCTATATACCAAAGACATCACTTAACTCAAGATCAAGACATGGAGTTTGATGTTGCATACTGTAGACAGGTGTACAGAGAGTGGACCATGGTGCTATTTTGAGCACCATCAGTCTGTCGTTTATACACAGCATAGAGTCAACAATTGGTTGTAAATTATAATGATGCAGCTAATTCAATTTACAACCCTCAGTTCTGACCCTCGGGCATTGCAACAATTCCACCAATCTCCTTGCGTTTGACTCGCAATTTTGTCGAATCGTCTCAACTTCACTGGAAATTTGACCAGTGAACTGAGTGTCCTCAACTTTCTACCAATCACAGCAGTCCCCCGTGCCAGACTTTTGCCTAGGTAGCGGATGCTGAGAGCCAATGACCAAGCGGAATTGAGAACAGGTTGACGTCACACTCGTACGCCGCTAAATACATTTCCTTTTACATTTCCAATTACCAACAAAACATAACACCAATGACCATGCAGAACAATTCAGATTGTCCTGCCAACTTTTACACATTTTACCATTAATGTACGCTGTAAACATTTTTCACTCTGAAGTCGCTAAAAGCTGCTGCTGTTTCACTCCTGTCTGCCTTCTCAGTTCTCCCCGCAACACACAGACACACACAGTAGATGCAGGATAAACCGGAGATGAGAAGGTAATAAGATGATTTAAGTTGAGCACAGCATCGCTCGTTATTGTAAGTGCAATAAAAAGTTAAAAGCCAATTAGTTGGCTGCTTTATCAAACCGTTAAGTGAATGTATTGCACCAGGATAGGAAATTAACTTTCAAAATGTGAACATTAACCAGCCACTAACAGATATGATCAAATTTGATTAATTCAATTGTAAATAATTATTTTGTGTCATAAATCATAAGCCATTTTCATATTCTACCAGCATCCTGAGCCTTTTTGGTAAGGTTAGCCTACTAGGAACACTCAGCCCAGAGTTGTTTTAGTCACCCTGAAACAAGTTTCCTTTTTTTAAGAAGTACACTAAAAAACCTTTTAGCAATTTTCACCATCTCCAGCTATTTCATTACATAAATACAGAACATTGCAACTTTTATTGCAATTTTTTACAAAAGCTACTGCAAAATCTGGCATTTTGGGCAGCAACAATAAAAAAAAAAGCCAGTGAAACTTGAAGGGACTGCTATATTGTGCATTTTTATGCGTGTGGTGCTGAAAATGTTCCAAACTATTTGTGTAACAATATTGCATGTGACATGTTTTACTGCAGGAGTTTTGAAAACAACCTGAAGACGTACAAACTGCTGGCTCATCGTAAACCAGAATCCGAACTGCCAGTTGTAAGTCACCTCACGACATCCTGACACTTCCTTTCCTTTTGACAGTGACAGTGTCAGCTCGGTTTCCTCGCTCCTAACACAAGCCAGAAATATACAGACACACACCAAGCAGGAGTTGTTTCTTTCACACATAGTAGCAGCCCCCATCTTGCCTGCACCATAGTTTTTAGAGAGTTATATTTTTTTCCCCAAACCACTGAGATGTTTAATTTTTTATTACCCTCCTAAGGATCTGCCAACAAAAAATGACTCAGCTGATGCAATCATGGTGCACTCTGCTGCTATTTTCAGAGGTATCCTTGGCAAAACAAGGCTCATGTGCTGATTCAAGTATTCCTGTAAGTGTGTGGTTTGGCAATATAGAGTAATGGGAGAATTTCAAAGCATGCTAGTTAAACATGGTGCCAGCTGTTTCCTGCTGTTAAGTGGAAAATAAGGCGACTTGTAATTATGGGAACCATTTAATAATAAACTATTTTACCTGCTTGCTGTGTAGGCTATAGTTGCAGTGGTATGCTTCGCAGAATGCCCAGGTGGCTCAGTGTTGGTCTGTCGTACAGCGATATCATGTGACACCTGGCTCCCTGCTAAGGGATGACTTGTTCAACCCTGCCAGTAGCTGTGACAGCCTGCTGCTGTGGCTCCAAAAGAAGCAGCTCAGATCAGTGAAGCGTAGAGGCAGCATGCCAGACGCCATGCTGTGGAGCTCGCCTCAGGGTTTGGCTCCCCATGCGCTTTTGATAATGACCAATGTAGGCCCAGCATGGAGCTGAGAGCAGAGCAGAAACCATTTATTGATTCACTCTGCGGAGCTTGATCAACTGTCCTCCAAAAACAACTGCAACAAACAGTCTTTATTTGGTGGGATGATAAACAATGTTAGTCCCATTTGATGTCCGTTTTCTGCCCTCAGAGCAACTTCAATGTGGCAGTGCTGAATGTTGGGGCCCCTGCAGCGGGCATGAATGCTGCCGTTCGTTCAGCCGTCAGGGTGGGCATCTCTGAGGGGCACAAGATGTTTGCTGTCAGTGATGGGTTTGAGGGATTCTACAAAGGCCAGGTGGGTACTACTGTATATGACTTATACACTATACTATATATTTACTAGTGCACTGTTGCATGTATATAATACACCACCAGAGGTGGGTAGAGTAGCCAGAAATTGTACTCAAGTAAAAGTACTGTTACTTCAGAATGATATGACTCAAGTAAAAGTAGCCATCCAAATAATTACTTGAGTAAGAGTAAAAAAGGGCTTGGTGAAAAAACTACTCAAGTACTGAGTAACTGTTCTAGCACAAGCATTCAATCAGTCAGACAAAAATACAAAATAATCATCTTTAGGCAAATTATAGTTCATCCAATCAATCAAAATAAATAAAATGTATTAATTACAAAATAGCTTAAATAAAAAGACTTATCACATCAAATTTGGATGGATATACTGTGTGTGTGTGTGTGTGTGTATATATATATATATATATATAATAGCTCAGACAGAGTTGGCGAGTCAGACAGTGCACAGCCACTGTTTGGACACAAGCGATAATCTGTCTAGATGAATGCAAACCAATTTCCTGCACAGACTCTCCCGCCCCTGCCCTGCTCTGACAAAGTCAATGCAGTACCACAAAAAACTGATAGAGGGCAAAAAAATACACAGACAGTAACACACAGCCTCTGAGTAATCAATCAATGGGAGGATGTTCACCTGATCTGACTATGGAGGAAATCTTGAATGATGAATGAAAGGAAAAAGCAGATCGTAGATATGTGAACCCAGGTCTGTAATTTGAGACACTGCTATTTTCCTTCTCTATGACTGGTAGAACTGGTTTCCTCTCCTTTATTCTCCTTTGACCTTTTCCCAGAGAGAAAAAAACATAAGTCACCTCAGTCCGAACTTGGCTTATTCAAAGATCAGCACTTAAACAATCTGATCGTTTATCTTCATCAAAATGTTCTCAGTATTAGTGCTTAGTTAAACACCCAGTTTGTGCTCTGGCTAGCTGAAGTCAGGCTGTACCAACTGACCCCAAGAAGATTAGACCAGCAGGAGTAATGGATTTCTATACGTCAGTGCTCTGGGACTCGCTGCTACACACCTCTGGGTTATCGCCGGTCCAGTTCCTCTGTTATATATGAGAGAGTGTAGCCAGAAAGGTAACTCGCCTAACAAGACGTGTCAAATAATACAGAACTGGAACTAACACTGGAGGTTCTGGATGTATTAAGGTGTGAGGTAAATGGACCACCAGCAATAAAGAATCAATCTTAGGCATAGGATTCATACATTTGAATGCTAAAAGAAGGATCAATTTAAAACGTGATGCCGTAACATTTGCAAGTGTTGTCTTTCCCTCAGATTAAGGAGATCAAATGGGCTGATGTCGGAGGATGGACGGGACAAGGTGGATCCCTGTTGGGAACCAAAAGGTAACGTCTGGCTCTGTTATCGCTGGTTGAACAGCACCTATACAGTATATATAATGTCATTCCTTGGACTGGTGGATTATTGTAAACTCAGATATCAATACTGCTGTAGACTCAGATACAGATTTTGGCTTTTAAAGTATATGTAGCCTAACTTTTGTCAGTTGGTGTTTAGTAAACACAGCATTGTTCAAAGTGAAATTAGCTGTGTCATCTGTGAACAAACTCGTGTCATAGATGAACGCATTTTTAGTCAATAAAATGTTAACACAATAGTACATATTTGACCATTACTTTTTTGACATTTTAGGTGGAAGCTGTATTCGCCTCTGGTTCATATAAATAAATAACAACTTTGCTCTTTTCTTTCTTACAGAACACTTCCTGCAAAGCATATTGACAAAATTGCTGAGCAGATGCGAATGCACAACATTAATGCACTCCTAATTGTTGGTGGATTTGAGGTATGTTTAAAGCTTTTTTTGTCCCTGCTAGCTAATATAGCTTATGAGGCTACATTGTCATTTTTACTTTCCATAAGCTTGTAAGCTCTTAGACATTTGAAAATTCACGACAGGAGTGCTAATACTATATTTCATATTCAGCAACATTGTCACAATGCTCATACAATTAAAAACGTCAAACTGTGGAAGCATTACTATTTATATTGCCAGATGTCTATATGTACAGTATATGACAGTGAACACTAATGTTGATCCTTTCCATCAGTCTTATCCCATTTTATGTCAACACACCACCATATGGCTCCTTACATAGTCATCTACATAATCGTGCGTCAAAGTAATTTCTTGGTTCACTGTTGATTTTCATTACTCTAAATATAGAGAGAAAGTATGATTCTATATGTGGGGCATTGAATTATTGAAATGAAAAGTAAAGCAACACACACTGTGACTGAAATATAACAGGAAGCACCTGCTTTTTTTCCAGCCATTTCACGCAATCCCATTTATCTGCTCACCAGCTTTGTTTTCCTTTGAAATATGCAAGTAAATGTACATGTATGGATGTGTATATGTGTGACAGAGATAATGTTTTGAGTATATGGAGTGGTACCTGTCTGTTTCGCTGCTGTCCGTTGTGATAGACCTGGCTCCTCCCCTTGGCACCCTGTCCTTCCCCTCCTTGTGGCAAGTAGCACCTCTCAACCAAACCAACCTGCCAGCCACCCTTGGAGACACTAAAGTGCTTGGCTCTGCCCTGCAGGGCTTCCTGTCACTGCTGGAATTGTTAACGGCGCGCGGGAAATATGACGAGTTCTGTGTGCCCATGGTCATGGTCCCAGCCACTGTCTCCAACAATGTGCCGGGCTCAGACCTCAGCATTGGCGCTGACACAGCTCTGAACGCCATCACTACTGTAAGTGATGGGGCTGGCAACCAGAACAGTTGAACTCACAGTAACACCCAGACAGATTGAAACCACACACACATGGACACAAGCAGAGAAACAGTCAAACTTGCTCATGCTCACATAGCCAGCCAATCATGTTTCAGAAAGGGGAAAATTGCTCACTCAGTCATTTTACCAGTCAGTGAATTATTTGGAGGAAATTTTGTGAACGTTGCACCTGTCAGCCACATCTGGACTGAAACTAAAACATCAGCAACTCAGCCAGACAGACAAATAGAGTCACGTCTGTACGGTGAGGCCTGACTGGTAAAGGTAAAACCAAGCTACAGAGTACCGTCCCTCCCTTCCCTGTCAGGTGAGTAGGTGAGTGACAACATGCGGGCATGCTGTGGGGTGCACGAGAGTCGTGGCCGCCATGTTTGCTCTGCTCTCCCTGTCTGTGTGTTTGTCCTCCTACATCATTAACATCAAGATGAGTGGTTAACATGATGTCTAGCTAGCTCTCACATACAGCTACAGAGCACAAACTAACACCCTGTAGTACAGTTAACATGCACTGTATTGCATCTATCTGCTTTTATTGATAATGAAGCTTCAATACAAACTTTATATTTTTAGTAACATTGCATAAATTTGAGGATATTTATGCAAAGAATATATAAAAGTAATAAAACTACCCAACATTGCTCTTGCTGTGTTTGTTTAAAGCATCATGGTAACTCAAATGAACTAAAGAACCAGCGCAAATATAAACAGGATGACATCTCCAAACCTGAATCTTCGCCACCATCTTATTCATCCTCCTGTGTATGCCGACTCGATTGGTGCTCGTCTTGCCTGCAGATAACCTTCCACAGCAGATGTGGCCGTCATATGGTTGTCCTATGCAGCGTCACGGCTTTGTGCTGCTGAATCACGAACACACAGACTGCTGTCTTTCTTCCCTCTGTTCTATCTGTTCCATCGCCTTCCTTCTACATTTTGTCCTTTCAATGTCCTGTCCTTCCATTCTCTTCATTTTCCCTTCTTCACTTTCTTCTTTATCTCTCTGCCCACATTTCTGCCCCTCCATTCTTTTTGCCAAAGGGAAGCCATTGCCACTATCACACGGAAAGAGCCGGAATGGCAGGATACACTCCTGTAAACTGAGAGAGATTCACCTCTCTCTCAGTGGCCAGCCTTTAGTGGCTCTAACGTGTGTTCATGTACTGCCGCTTCAGGCCTTTGAGAGTCTGCTGCAGCTGTATGAGGCTCGCTCTGCCTATGAGGAGCTTTGCATCCCGATGTGTATGCTGCCTGCCACCATAAGTAACAATGTACCGGGCACAGATCTCAGTATCGGGGCAGACACGGCCCTCAATGCCATCGTGGAGGTAAGGCAGACAAACCGCCGCCCCCACAACTTTGACCGCTTTGTTCAAAATGCTTATTCACAGAGGATGAAAATGACACATAATATCACATATCAGTGGAGTCAATGGTCCAGTGCTTACACTCCGCAAACTCTCAGCTTCCAAAAGCAGATGTGCAGTTAAGTGTTGCATGAATCTCTAGATTTCTCTGTATCTTAACCTAACTTTATCCCAACTCACATCTTAGCCTAACTGTAGTTCTAACATTATACCTCAGGATTAACCTTAACCAAAACACTGAAGGCAAGTAGGGTCTAATGAAATATGCCATCAAGTTGCACTATGGGAAATTTTGGTGGAGAATATCTCGGCCTCAGCTGCCTTGAGCCGTCTCTTGTGAGTCCCCCAACGTTGTAGATGTGTAATGCTGAATCAGTGTAATGCACCTTTAACATTGTTGTAGCATCTGAAACTCGACTTATTACTGACATCACTGTCACCTGATGTCAAACTGATTAACAGCATTGGACTATTAAAATAATGTTTGAATGTCAAATCAAATAGAAAAGATAGTATACATCTACAAATAAAATTCTAACCAAGTGTTCCAAACCAAACATTTGAATTTTAAATATGTAAAGTTTACCATTTGATGTCCTCTCTCATCCTTATGCAGGACTCCTGTGTAACTGGCAAAGCAGCATTTTAGCCTGAATCTGCCTGAATTGCTTAGCAAGTTGACTCTTATCCAGATTGAAAAATAAGCATGCTGGCCTTGAAACTAGTGTCTTTCTGTTGTATTTCTATGTGGAATGTATTTTTCAGAACATGACTAATCATCACCCTTCTGACCTTGCTGGTTTGACTTTTTGGCACTTTGATATGTTAAACATGACATTTATCTGGAGATACCTCACATATTAACAGTTTCATAATGCTAAGCTGTAATAATCACATCCTGTGTACTGACATTGTGAGCTCATGTGCATGTGTCAGACATGTGACCGCATCAAGCAGTCGGCCAGTGGGACCAAGAGACGCGTGTTCATCATCGAGACCATGGGAGGATACTGCGGCTACCTGGCCAGCGTGGGCGGCCTGGCTGCTGGAGCCGATGCTGCCTACATCTACGAGGAGCCATTTGACATCAGAGACTTGCAGGTAACACATCATGTCTTAGTATCGTGCACACATGCACCTCAACATTGACTGCCTCATCTTTAATTTCTCAACTCTCCATCAAGGCATTCACTCCCTGAGGCCCCATTCAGGCCAACATAGGGATCTGGTGATTTCAGGGTTGTGCGGCGGTGTGGGAGTGTCACAGAAACTGCCCATTTGTGTGACATCCTGTTGTGTTTTTTAAAACCCCCAATGTAGCACAAGTAGACTTAATATTTCACAGTTTCCGTCAAATTGTTTGTATCCGACTGCACATGACGGCAGCATTATTTCACGGAGTAAAAGAGAAAGAAAAGACAAAGAGCCAAGCGAGACAGATCCACTGTGCTTTGTTGTTTGGCAAACAGCTGTTTCCCCCTCCTGGGCAGTTCAGTGCTGGTGTTTTGTGTTTCAGAAAGTTTCTTGTGGCAGCGATGAAGGTAGTGATGTTTCCTGTTTGCTGTACAGAACTCTCACACTCAATACTGACTGACAAGTCTGATTGCTGTAACAATCGACATTCAAAATTAATGGAAAGACCTGTGTGTGTTTGACGGCCGACGTAGGCTGTGTGAATGCCCACTCACACTCACTCCATATACAAGAAGCCTTCAGGCCAATTGTGGGATGGCCTCAGCAGTACGATGCCATCTACTGGTCACTCACATTTCCTATTTATTCCTACAGGCCAATGTTGAACATTTGACTGAGAAAATGAAGACCAGCATTCAAAGAGGACTGGTCCTCAGGTAACATGATGATTCCAGCAGTCCAGACAGTCACAGCTAAGTTTAAGGCTGAGCCACTTAGTAATCATGAGATTCAGACACATAACCCGTGTACTGCTGCTGCATTTATAAAGTTCTATGATCCAGTATTTCCTGTCCTCAGCACTTGATTTTAAGCTGCTTGTATAGTAAACAGAAGCAATGTTGATGTCAACACTTAAAACAGCTGACATCTGATCACTTTGACATGATCTCAGTGAGGAAAGAACAATGGTTATGTAGACTCAGACATCTGACTAATAACTGTGGTGTGTGTGTGTGTGTGTGTGTGTGTGTGTGTGTGTGTGTGGTGTGTGTGTGTTGTGTGTGTGTGTGTGTGTGGTGTGTGGTGTGTGTGTGTGTGTGTGTGGTGTGTTGTGTGTGTGTGTGTGTGTGTGTGTGTGGTGTGTGTGTGTGTGTGTGTGTGTTGTGTGGTGTGTGTGTGTGTGTGTGTGTGTTGTGTGTGTTGGGTTTAGGAATGAGAACTGTAATGAAAACTACACCACTGACTTTATCTACCAGCTGTACTCTGAAGAAGGGAGGGGAGTGTTTGACTCCAGGAAGAATGTGCTGGGACACATGCAGCAGGTAGGCACAGCTACACTGGTTCTTATTTAAATTCAATACAATTTCATTTATATAGTGTCAAATCCTAACAGAAATTATCTCAAAACACTTTACTGATAGAATAGGTCTAGAGACCAAACCTTATAATGTACAACGACAAAACAATTTACTGACTAAATGGGTGTGTTTCCTTTCTGTAGCTGGATCAGGAGTAAAAATGAATTCCGACTAAGGAAAGATTTAATAACATATTTCTATATTTGTATCATAAATATGCAGATCTTCATTTTACATGGAAGGGCTTTGTTGTATTGCGGCTTTGTGTGTCTCGAGATAAGAGCAGATAAAACTGGATCAAACTGAACTTTGATGATCCTCAAGGGGAAGTGCGTTGTGCCTGCAGCAAATAATGGGTTTCAGGAATTATCAAAGTACATTTGGTTCCAGAATACATAGCACAAATAACAACCGTTAAATATAATTAAAAAAAACAAGTTTGGCGGGTGTCCTGGTGGCTCTGGGTTTGAATCTGGTCCTATACATTTGATGAATACAGGGTTTCTACAGGTTTCAACAAGTCACATTTAAGACTTTAAGACCTTTTAGGGTTACGCAATCATTTGCATAAAGCTCAGTGTCAGCAGGGTAGATAGAGAGAAATAGAAATCTTTAGCCAAATAATCACTAATTCAATACAGGAATTAATTTTACCTTATAATTATTCAATACAGCATATATGGACAAAACATCAAATGTCAAGTTGTTTTCATCCTCATGTTTTTTGGGGTTAAAAAAATGTGATAAAATGAAACACTTTGATTGTTTTAAAAGGGAGGAGCACCGTCCCCGTTCGATCGTAACTTCGGGACCAAGATCTCTGCCAAGGCGATGCAGTGGATTAGCAAAAAGCTGCTGGAGACATTCAGACACGGTAAGGTCAATGCTCCACTGCAGTATTACTGAGACGACGTGTGGTAGTGGATCCCTCCTCCCTGTAGAGGCGGACCCTTCTGTCATGGAGTCACTGTCTGACATTTTGATGTATTTCTGTCCTCTGAAAGGAAATCGTGTATTGATCATATTCACCCATCATCATAACTATTTAATGAGAACGTCACTAACAACTGTGAGTGATGTGTGATACACTGCATGTGTATAAAGGCTACAATTAAAGTTAAAACTCCTCTTTTGTTTTTTATGTCTATTTCCCATACACATGGATGACATAAGACGAAGGTAAATCTTTTTTTTATTGCTGGCTCCATGACCATCTCCATCTCCATCTCCATCTCTAGCTCCATGTGCCTCCCTGTTGTCTTTGTGATTATTCTGTCATATTACGATCCCTCAGGCGGTCTAGGCACTTGTGGGGTACAGCTAAGACCGGTTAGTGTTGCTACTGTCTTCGGGTCTTATTTTAATGATCTAAGCGCCTGGCGCAGGTGTGTTTAGGGCGCGTACGAATCCTCTTTAGCTAGTTTAACGGAGAAAAAGGCTCTGTATGCCAGGCGCATGGTCCTAAAGGGTTGTCCTTAGTGTCTTCATTAATCAGAGGTGCGTTTTGGGCGTAACATGCAATCAATCTTTAACAGCAAATCAAAGGTCCTCTCCCATTCCCTTTAACAGCCAATCAGAAGTCCTCTCCCATTCCCTTTAACAGCCAGGCATGTTTGTATCTTGGCGCGATGTTAATACGATGGCGGATTTGCTGAACAAGAAGGAGACGTTCAGGAGAAGAAACTGATCTGCTTGTGCGTTAAGTGAAAGCATATAAGCATATCATAATTCTATTTCACGTTGTAATATTTTATTTTTAATCTTTTGCATTGTACTAATTTGCTGTTAAAATAATGAAATGCTGCGTTATTGACTTCAGACCAGGTTCTTGTTGGTCAATGATGTGATCACTCCCCGCTGCCTCAAGATAGCAATACGCCCAGAATGCACCTGAACACACCTCCCTGTAAGACCAGCACACCCATAATGCACCTGAACACACCTCCCTGTAAGACCAGCACGCCCAGAATGCACCTGAACACACCTTCCTGTAAGACCAGCACGCCCAGAATGTACCTGAACACACCTCCCTGTAAGACCAGCACGCCCGTGGGCCAAAGATGGACGCAGGTGCATTTTTTATTTAAACAACGCAGGATCTGGACTGGAAATTACCAACTGCATCAGGCTGGGCAATATGGAGAAAATATCACAATATTTTTGACCAATTACCTCAATATTGATACCGCAAACTAAGATAACGTAGTGATGACTATTGGTGCTTTCACAAAATGAGATTTTTGATAAAAAACAGTCTGGTAAGTTCAGAAAATGACATCACTTTACTGTAATGCAGCCTTTAAAACCAGCAACCAACATTTATGCCAAATCACAATATCCAAAATCTAAGACAATACCTAGTCTCATATATCAGTATTGATGTAATATCCATATATTGCCCTGCTCTACAACTGCGTCAGTCTTAAAATAGGAAAGACACTTTGGTCGGGCTTTGCGCTGCGCCGGGTGCAAGATAGGACCCAAAGTCACGAATTTAGCATTAGCCACCATGCTACTCTATTTCCAGTTCCTAAGTCATCTGAAATTGTACGACGGGGAACTCCTAGTGTGAGCTGTATCAATAGTGGAACCATTTTGCTGCTTTACCCCACATGTTCTTGTCTGCCTATGATGCTTGGTGTTGCCTCAGTTGCTTTCTCCTCCTGTAGATCCACGCAGAGCTGCTTTCATCCCGCTGTAGACCCTCTCATACCCACTGCCCCACGTCTATCTGCACCCAGCGAAGGGACAGGTACGTTCCTGTGTTTCCTCCTCTGACTGCTCCGTGTTTCCCTGCAGGCCGAGTGTTTGCCAACACCGAGGAGTCCTGCTGTCTGCTGGGGATGCGTCGCAGGGCTCTGGTCTTCCAGCCCGTCGTTCAACTCAAGGACGAGACCGACTTTGTGTACGTATCACACGACTCACACTCCACCAATGTCACTTTCTTTTTTTCTACATGGGTCCCACGGGTCCTGGAAATCCTTTGAAGTTGTGAATTTGAGGGGGGTGGGGGGGATCAAGGCCTTAAAGTTTTTTGAAAATACACTTAAAATCAGTAAAAGTTCTTGAATTTATATATTTTACTCAAAATACAAAAACTGCCAGTATGGTGGCAGTAATTAACCTTGACCCGGGTCTCAAACTATGCCGTGTTTGATGCTTGACTTTGAAGGAACTGGGCCTGGAAAGTCTTTGAATTTGATATTGAAGATGGTGTGGGAACCCTGTTCTAGTCGTGGTTAGGGGTGTAATCGTCCAACATTATCAATACAAAGTGCAAATATCATTACATATCGTCCTCTTTGGGATGCGCCTGTATTTTGAAATTCCCACTTCAGATTTTATTCTTTTTATTAAATAAAGTAGTTTGTTTTAATTTTACTGTCTGGGAGAGCTCAGTAATGAAATTGTCAAATATCATTTCAGTTGCTTTTTGTAAATATATACAAGATTGGGTTTAATGGGCTTATGGTCTCGTATCAGTCGCAGGCCGCTGAATAGAATCTAAAATCATATCGGGGCAGACTTTGTGATATAATATCGTATCAGGATATAACGCGTGATTTAAACCCCTAGTCTAGTTGTGGTTCATGTTAGTGTTAAGCCCCCCCAATGTGACGATGTGGGGCCAAAACTAAGATGACTAAAAATGAATGAGGCTAAATATTGTTGGATTCATATTCGAGCTGATCCATCAATGAACCCAAACACCAGTTTTAGCCTTTAAAGTCACTCTTGTATCACATATCAACATGCTCCCTGTTCTATGTATATACTGTATTTATCCTGTATATCTGTTATTTTCTCGCCTGCCTGCAGTCACAGGATCCCTAAGGAGCAGTGGTGGTTGAAGCTGCGTCCTCTGATGAAGATCCTCGCCAAGTACAAGACAACCTTCGACGTGTCCGACTCCGGACAGCTGGAGCACGTCGTCCGCAACCGGCCTAAAGAGTCCGACGCTTCAGTAGCCATCTGAAGGCCTAACACAGAATGCAGTCTGTATGCAAGACTACATGTCTGTGAGGAGTCAGTGTGTAGTAAAAGAGCTCCGGTAATCAGCAGCCATCTCTGTTTGGCCACATACTGTGTTCATTTCCTGTGTGTGTCACTCCGCTCTGTTTTGTCTTGACAAACTCATGAACTGGGACCTATCCTCTGCAGTGCCCCTAATAGCAAACACCCTCATGCTCTGGCACACGTCCACACAGCTGTGTGCCCTTGTTGCCCTGGATGTTTAATGCCCCCGCTGTTTTAAAATTGCACTCTCTCTGTGTCCAGTTGCTTAGGCAGGCTCTGAAGCTCAGAGAATAGACACTGAATCCGCTGGAAAAACCAGCGTGTGTATCTGCCTAGAACCAGTGGGAAGTTCAGCAAATTTATTAGAGACTGACGCAATCCAGTTCTACTGCTGCAAGTCGAGAGAAGTGCGTGCTGTGCTTTACACTGAAGCTAATATTTATCTTTTTAACATTGTTTCTTATTTTGCTCGTGAATATGGATATTTTATTAACAGTAGGCACTGCTGTACTGCGTCTGTCTGTCTGTCCTAATGCACCAACAAGTTCTATGTGTACTGTAAGAGACTAATGTTTCCCACAGATTAAAAATCCCACTTGAAAAGTGGACCCTATTAGTGTCTCTGGATTTATTGACTTAACTCCTCCACATTTATTAAAACACATTTTACTCTATTCTTTATCACAGTCTTTCCAGCTCTTCACTTGAGTTTTATGATTTTCACTGCATGAAATATTGAAACGCACGACTCCATGGTTTTATGGCTGCACCATTCTGTCTAATGGCAATATACTAGATAACTTGGGCCTGATTTGACACACATTTTCCAAAAATTCAGCCTGCGATATCCATTGAAACATTTGGATCTTTGCTAGAATTTGAATAAATTCCCAAATTCTTTGGGTTTCACCAAAGCTTGGACGACAAAAATAGTTATTAAAAAGTTATTAAAAGTTATTTTTTATTTGGGGGCTTCTCTGGACCAGAGCCTCGGTTTAAAATGACTGTTAACAAAGAGACTCAAAAGAACAGCGTTGTTTGTTGAGATTGGATGGATCATTGAGCAGCAAAGTGTCTTAAAATCAGCCATGTTAGTGGGTTTTTATATAAAAAAATAGCTCCTTGATGGTGCTCTGTTTGGCATTCAAAACAGTAAAAAAAAAACATATAAAAGCCACAAATAAAAATACATCCATTAATTATCTTATCAGAATACTGCTGTTCTGACAGAAAAGAAAATCTGATCCTTTCAGGGACTGGACTGCTGAAGAGAAAAAAACAAAACACTTCCAATAAATCCAAAGATGTCAGGGATGAAATGTGGAAACGGAATAAACAGAGGCATCTTGTGCTCTCTTGATTAAGAAACGTCTAGACAATACCTGCACCGTGAGACAGAGTTAACCAATTATGTCTAACAAGATTCAAAAAGAGTCCCAGAATGCACCAGCGCTGTTGTCGCCAAAGGCCAGCAGGTGGCGGCAGAGCACTGGCGCCCGGGCTGAGGCCGGGTTCACCGGGTGCATTATGACACCGATTCCCTCCATCAGTCGCTGTCCACTCTGCTCTTCACACTTCCACTACATGGGGGCTTCTTATTGCTAAAGCAGATTAAGTGTGCGAGGCCTTGCGTGAATGTGAATGTATCTGTGGCCATAATTAGGAATTAATCTTATCGTTTTTAAAGAACATTTTCAATTTCCCATGGGTGTATTAATTGTGTATACACGTAATTGGGCTGTTTTTCCCCACCTAAATGTCCTTTCTTTCTGTTTTAATTGCGAGTAATTACATGCATATATGGTCAGGCTGAGGCCATTGCTTAGCGACAGCGCGGGGACGTGAAATGTAATTTGAAGAAAGAGCTACCTGAATCACCTTTACTCCCCCCGGACCCTCCTGGAATAATTATCATCCCTAACTTAAACCAGCGTGGTGGATTCAGCCTCAAAAGATGCCTCCCATCGCTGTAATGTCCTCGGTGCCCAATGGGCACGCGCTTCATTGTGGAAACATTGCCATGTGGCCGGCTACTGCTCTCTGACCATGAAATTAGTATATCCAATAATTTGAGTTGATTTAAGAATGCAAGAGGTGACCACAGGGTCATAGGCGCATAGGTAATCAATACTAATTACCATTTCATTTCTTCCCCTTACTTATTTTTCTTCTGGAATTGCATGCGAATCAGATCTTATTGGACTGGTTAAAGGTTGCAAATGAAGGGTCCTCACTCCCTGATTCTCATCAAAGGCCAGCCACGCGCTCGGTAACTTTGTCTTCATTTAATTCTACATCGTCTTCAGACAAGGCCCCAATTATAAGCCCGCAGTGAATCTCAAAAAATAGCTGGCGCACATTGACCTTTTTTAGATTAAAAGCACACTCTCTTTCTCTCATGGAGTCCCGTGCCGAGCAATTTCCCCTCTAATGAACCACGGTGGCTGGGATTTCTTGGTGAAGAGCAGCAAAGCTAAAATAAGATTACTATTAAAAAAAAAAAAAAAAGTTATATTGTGATAACAATAGCAACCAGAGCCAATAAATCCTGGCTGGCTGAGATTGAAAAAGCAATTTTTTTTTTCTCTTTTCTTCAAATGTATCACATACATGACATTCAGAATGAATATTTATGAGTAAATAAATCCACGCAAAAATAAATAAATAAATGAGCACATTATACATTCCAGGAGAGAGCGCAGGGTGAAAAAGCACAGAACAGCAGAAGTTATAGATTTTTGGTGCGAGTCTGCTGCAGTTCCTACTGGCTGCATCGGAAATGTGTACTTCTGCTGAAGCCGGTTCCCAAATACACACGAGGGACTCGCAGGACTCGTTTCCACACATTAGAGAAGGGATTGGATCCAGCTCGCACGCACGAGAGCAGCTCTGGCTTAAGACAAGCCCAGTGAGTCGCACTCCAATTTAGACTTCCCACAATCCAGCAGGCGAGTGGCGAAAACGCTCATAGGCTACGAGACTCTCCCTGTGACAATTAGGACACCCATGGAGGCATGGAACGCTCTCAATTCCATTAGCCCGTGCGCTGTTTCACTCCATCTGTCCACTGAGCCTTAACTTACTTATTAGTACAAGTCGGCCGTATTTTGTCAGGGAGGCGATTAGTGAAATCTACATGAAAAGGCAATTTCCCCCTCTTCCTTTCTTTCCCCTCACTCTCACACTTCATTGAGATCAGACAGATCTGAAGAATGGCGTTTGCACACTAATGAAATTCCCACCGCGTCGTATCGGATGTTATTCTTCGGACGGAAGCCGCTCGTGTCTTTATTTGCTCGTCTTACGTGGGACAAATGGTCAGAGTTGGCAAAAATTGCATGGTTGCTGGCGTGGGTGTGGTGTGGTTGTGGCGTGTCCCCCAATCCCCCCCCCCCGTTTAACCAAAGGCTGGGAGCATCAGCTGGCAGTCAGCTTAGGGACTGCAGCTCCACTTTGATGTATTGGACTTAATGTCTTCCTGACATTTCTCAGGACACATTTTCATCACTAGCTTCATCTGTACTTTTGGGGCTTCTGCAGAGAAAAGGGGTGTGTGTGCGTGCGTGTGCATGTGCATGTGTAAATATGTATCTACTGTTGAGATGAAGGGGTGTGAATCTTTTCATGAGGTAGGTCGTGCGTGCGAGTGTGCGCGAGTGCGCTCCTTTGTGCGTTTCCATATCCAGCCCCAGTGTGCCTGAGCAAGCGGGCGAGGGGGGGGGAGAGTCTGCAGCGAGCGGTACTTGTGACATGAAATAGACGGCGGCATTAATGGAAGCGACATTAATTTGACAGAGCGCTCACTAACATGCGAAGTCACTCGCAGTTCATGATAATAATATTAACTCGGCATTAACATGCGAGGCTGTCTGTTGCACCAGATGCCGAGCGTTTCCAAGAGTGGGCGCCGCCGCCGCCGCCGCCGCCGCCGCCGCCGCCGCCGCCGCCTGGCTTTCTGGGCCACGAGTGTGCATTCTGGAAATAGCTAAAGGCAGCCAGACGGGGTAAAGGTTAGAGTTTAGGGAGGAGACACAAAACCCGTTTGTCACCGCACGGCGGCTAGAGCTATTTCTACGTGATGAATTGCCGGCATACCCTTGAGCAGAACAGCGTAAACACACACACACACACACACACCTAACAGGTGTAGCCAGTGGAAAAGCTGAAGGCTATTTAGTCCCAGCCATTAACACTAATCAAAAACCACTTTACCTGATAAGAACCTCAGTGGAGTCGACCAACAGGCACCCACATCCCTCTTTGCTAATATTGACCGGGCTTAAACAAGGTGCCACTAGTAGGGACCATGAAGGTGATGAAGAGATTCGGGTGAGGGTGCTAATTCGTAGCAAAGCAACAAAAAAAGGGACCCACTCAGTCGCTGACCTGGAAGATTGGTCCATGACAAAGACCCAAAGATGGTGGCCCTAACAAGTAAGAAGCAATTACATTATTTAATGTGGAGGGGGACAAATGAGAAATATAGTGCCAGGACACACACACACACACACACACGTATGGATTGGGCATTGACCGGAGCTCATGAAAGATGCAGTTATGCAGATGGAGTCAGCGTGAGTGAGTGTAGGCCATGGGGGGGGAGGGCTGTGGAGCAGCCCAAAGGTCCCCCCCCCCCAGCTCAATGGTCAGCTCTTCCAGGCGACAGAGGCCTTCGGGTGTCACATCGAATCACCAAAATACAATAGTGCATCGTGGTCATTTAGTAAGCGACTGACATAAGCAAAGAATGACCGACTACATCTCCGGGCGATTTGGGGGGGCAAAAAAGTTGAAGCTGCTCTTAGCAATATTTTCATATTAACAATGGATCATGTGACTATCATATGACATGTGTCGTGTTGTGTGGGAATGGATACTCAGTGATGAACCCAAACATTCCTGTCAGTTCTATCATGGATATAATATTGATATATTGGCCAGCTCTAGCGGGTCCATAGGCTCAGACTGGGGGAGGTGATGGAGGGAGTCTAGAGCCCCTGGTCCCACATGCAGCCCATCAGGTAATCAGGGGAAGGCATTAGGGGGGCCATGGAGGAAGAGTGGGGACCAAGGGCCCAGAGAGGCTCTAAACCCCGGCGGGACAACGGCACCTGAAGACCCCAGACCCCTCTGGGAAGAAGTTAAGGTCTGCTCCGCTACCCTTTTATTAGAACACTTGTCTCCGAGTCACCTATTTTCATTGTGAATCGGGCTCTGTCTGTGTGTGTGTGTGTGTGTGTGTGTGTGTGTGTGTGTGTATGTGTGTGTGTGTGTGTGTGTGTGTGTGTGTTGGAGCTCCGCTCTTTGTCAATATGCACGGTAGAGCCCGACCGATATATCAGAGGGCCGATATTATTGGCCGATATTAGGCATTTTCTGATCTATATTGGTGTTTATAATAAAATAACCTATATGATTCTGATCAAATTAATATGTAAATTAATATTTTAAAAATAAAAAAGGTTAACTTTGTTCTGAGTGTTGCCGTTGCATAGTCTGTCCACCAGAGGACGCTCTACAACGTCCCTGTTAGTGATGGCGTTGCATAGTCTGTCCACCAGAGGACGCTCTACAACGTCCCTGTTAGTGATGGCGTTGCATAGTCTGTCCACCAGAGGACGCTCTACAACGTCCCTGTTAGTGATGGCGTTGCATAGTCTGTCCACCAGAGGACGCTCAACAACGTCCCTGTTAGTGATGGCGTTGCATAGTCTGTCCACCAGAGGACGCTCTACAACGTCCCTGTTAGTGATGGCGTTGCATAGTCTGTCCACCAGAGGACGCTCTACAACGTCCCTGTTAGTGATGGCGTTGCATAGTCTGTCCACCAGAGGACGCTCTACAACGTCCCTGTTAGTGATGGCGTTGCATAGTCTGTCCACCAGAGGACGCTCTACAACGTCCCGGTTAGTGATGGCGTTGCATAGTCTGTCCACCAGAGGACGCTCTACAACGTCCCTGTTAGTGATGGCGTTGCATAGTCTGTCCACCAGAGGACGCTCTACAACGTCCCGGTTAGGGATGGCGTTGCATAGTCTGTCCACCAGAGGACGCTCTACAACGTCCCTGTTAGTGATGGCGTTACATAGTCTGTCCACCAGAGGACGCTCTACAACGTCCCTGTTAGTGATGGCGTTGCATAGTCTGTCCACCAGAGGACGCTCTACAACGTCCCGGTTAGTGGTGGCGTTGCATAGTCTGTCCACAAGAGGACGCTCAACAATGTCCCTGTTGGCAACACTGATTCTTTCTTTGTTAATGTCTTTTTGTTCAAAGGACTTTAAGTTTCATATCTTAATTTGTATTTTTATTCATTTTATCAGAACTTTCATATACTTTGATGTTCTGTTGTGACAATGAAACAAATTGTTAAATTATTTTTAGTGAGAACTCATAAATAACTACAAATAAATAACTAATGTTAGGGAAATCTGTTTTGCAACGTGTTTCTGGATTATTATTTTTTTTGAATATACAGTATATCAGCCGATATATCGGCATATTGGATTTTTAAATAACCAAATATTGGCATCGGCGTTTAAAATCCTTTATGGGCCGGGCTGTAATGCAGAGAGATCAGATAAGATGGATTTTGGAACCAAAATTCGGCACAGAAAGATAAATAAATTAATAAATGCGAGCGTGTTGATAAGGCGGCCGCCTTCACTGCAAAGTGCTGTGGGAAACCCTGCTTCTGAAGATGAGATGAAATGTAATAATTCTTTGCCAAGCCCAAAAATATTCCAGCACATAACTCCTCAATAAACGCCAGTTTGTTGTTTTCATGCCCGCGTTATTGTCCGGATTAAACTAACCAGAGAGCTTTGGAGCTGCTGGTTGGTGATTTTGACACTTTTGGGCAGAGCCAGGCTTTTTCACTTGTTTCCAGTCTTTATGCTAAGCTAACATAGCCAGCTGATCCCTTGGATCAGAGAGGCTCCAAAATCAGGGTAGCAGCTGTCGCCTTGGTCCCGCTACACGTTCTGTGATGCCATGTTCAACTGCTACACTGCAGTGCCCTGCTACGTCCTGCTACGTCCTGCTACGTCCTGCTACGTCCTGCTGGGCCTTGTAATGCCGCACAACGTCCTGCTATGCCATGAACTACTACAAAGAACCGCTACAAACTACTAATTTTTTCTATTTTTGTTATTGCCACTCTTCATTCTAACCCCAACCGGCCCGTCAGACACCGCCTACCAAGAGCTGGGTCTGTCCGAGGTTTCTGCCTAAAAGGAAGTTTTTCCTCGCCACTGTCGCACTGTTGCTTGCTCTGGAGGAAACTACTAGAACTGTTGGGTCCTTGTAAATTCTGGAGTGTGGTCTGTCTGTATAGTGTCTTGAGATAACTCTTGTTATGAATTGATACTATAAATAAATTTGAATTGAATTGAAGCTGCCAGCTCAAATGTGTAACAAGCACATATGCATTTTTCTCAAATTTTCTAACAGTTCCTTTGACATCAGACTATCCGTCCTCTTTGCAGAAGTGCATTCTGTATAAAACCAGTGAACCAGTCATTTTCTAAACAATTTTTATGACTAAAACTAGGCTAATAAAACTAGGCTAATTTGTCAACATATTCATTGCTACTAAAACTAGACTAACATGCTGATTTTCTTTGACTAAAATGAGATTAAAGTTGACTAAAAAGGGTCAAGTCAGTTGACTAAATAGGACTAAAACTCACAGTTATGATCTCAGAAATAATAATAATAAACTACCAGTACAAGAGGGTGTCACCATGGCAGCCCATCTGCAAGTCAACGTCCTTTCACTGCCGTTTTATTTCTGAAAGCAGTTCTTGTTTTATCCCCCAACATACGATATTTTTACTCTTCCACGCAGCTCTTCACCGAGAAATACCGCCGGTGTTGTCCCACTTTGCCGGTCCTTCCTCCACAGCGCTGTGGAGGAGGGTCTGACTAGTCCGCACAGCGTTCTGTGATTTCTCTGGTTTATTGGCATTTCTTTGAACCAATCACATTCGTTACGTCATGTAGCGTACGTAACATACGTGACGGACATTGTGCTGTTGCGCTGTGTAACCACCCACACACACACACACACACACACACACACACTGGTCTGGAGTCTGAGGGTCGTTGGGGCATGTGTCTGGAGAATAAAAAGATCCTGTTGCAGTAAAAGCCTGCATTGTCCTACTGCAGATTCAGATTTCCATCGCTTCATGCATGCATTATTCAAGTTAATATTTTCCCATTTTATGTCCCTAAATATTCATGATAAGAGCTCAGGGCAAACTTGTTCAAAACTTGGCGAATCTGTGAAAACTTGCTCCCTGCGCCGTGTGTTTTGGCCTGAGTTTTTTTTGTCATGGCCCCCCCCCACGCTTTCAGAAGATCTACATCGCAGCATCGCTGTACCCCTGCATACTGTGTTATGTTACACCATCACCGGTGAATGAAATAATGAATTCCCGGCTTGACACAAAGGCAGATGAAGGCATATTTGAACATTCAAAGAGAGAGTGGGGGGGGGGAGAGAGAGAGAGAGAGAGAGAGAGAACATTCCCAAAATTAATTTTCATCTCCAGGGTTCATGCATATTTAATAAGAGCGCTTGGATATCATAGGGTAATACTAGCCCCGGCGTGCATACAGAGGCCGGGCTGTGGAGAGAAAATAAACGACCGTGATCGTTGTCGTGAGCAATAACTCTCTGTAGAGCTGGGAAACAAAATAGCCAGAAATGCTTTGATGAAGGAGAGCAGGAGAAGGGGGGGGGGGGGGGGGGTGGGTGGGAGAGAGACAGAAAGAAGCTGTAGCAGAGGTTAAATACTGGCGGAGTGACGGTCCCTTTGGATGAGGCGGCTGCGCCTGCCGCTGTCTTTGTTTTGCACGGGGATCGGAGCAGGGGAGCATGGGATACGGGGATGGTGAGGGGGCGTGTGACGACTGAGTGACAGTAGTTGACAAGCCCTGTGGACGGCGTCCCAGGAGACTCTGTGTTGCCTGCCCCCCCCCCCTTCAATCGGTAAACACATCACAGAATCAGCACATGCTGTGCAAGTGTGTACTACACGCGCGCACAAATCCTTGAAAACATGTTCTCACACGCAAACACAAGTTGAATACAAAAGCACCAGGCGCTTTTATTTAAACGCACATAAAAACCTTGAAGCCTCTGCTCTTACCCAACATAACATGTGCACTGGTGTTGCTGATAAGCTGTGGGTGCGCGTGCGTTGTGCAGCGGCGTGCGCGGGGGTGCACTTTGAGCGCATAGCGGCGGTGCCTACCTATTAAAAGTCTCTGTGCTTATCCCGCATTCATCCCACGTGTGACCAAAAAAAAAAAAAATGAGGCATGAAACAGCGTTGTCATGCTGAACAGAATTTTAATTACCGACCCTCTCCTCCCTACCACGCGTGTGTGCTCCCGATTGGTCTGAAAAAACAGCGGGGGGGAAAAAAGAAAAAAAAAAGATGGAGGCAATGACAGACTAGGAGGCCTTACTGAGGGGTGCACGGTGCCATTAACACGGCACTATCAGAGCGGGCTGGGAAAAACTAATATAGGCACGGAATAGTAACAGCACGCGGAGCAATTCAGCCACCTGAGTGCAATAAGAAAACTGAAAAAAACAACAACATGTCAATCATTTATCTTAAAAGGATGGAGGCCTGTCTTACTCCACTGGAGAATTATTAGCATTTAGAACCTGATGGAAGAGACACTGAGTGTGTTGTCATTGCGGAACCCATGCTAAGAACACAGTTAGTCAGAGAAGGTCCCGCTCAGACTTCAAGTAGCTGAGATGTGAAGCGAAGTTAAAGACTGATGTTGATCTGAATCACCCCCCCCCCCCTCCCTTCCTCTTCCCTCTAATCCCAGCCCCCACGCCGCCGTGCCGAGCTCTCTGACAGCTCAGGGAGCCCCACTAACTCATCTCAGCCCCTGGAGCTCCGACACCTTGCTTGTTTTATTTCCCATCCGCTAAATTGAGTCGTAAAGACTTGTAAAAATAACGACGGGCGCGGATGGGCCGTGTTCCGTTTTTTTTTTTTTTTTACTCCCCTCCCACCCACTCCCTTTCTCTTTGCCACGAGTCCCAGGTGGGCTGTTTGTCGATCCATTTAAAAGCCATGACACGTTAACAAGAGCGAGAGGGTATTTACGCGACGCTGACCTTCGGCGCGGCGGATTTTGCTGGTTTGATGCAGGTGTCTGCTAAACTTAAATTTATTCCCCCTCAATCAGTTACGGGGGAGGAGGTCGAGGCGCATCCGAGGCATGCAGACAGATGTTTGGGATCCATTTATAGCCTACCGCGTCCTCCTGGGCCACAGACTCAACACATGGCGGCCGTAACATGAAGCTAGACCTCCACCAGCAGTAGTCCAGAGCATGGGGTTAATCTTTAGGCCCAGCGTGAGAACACACACACACTATAAATCCCACCTAGGGGGAAAAAGCAAACAAACCTTCTATTCTCCATTTTTAACCGTTTTCATTACTATTTTTGCATTATTGGTTTCGCAGGCCGACACCTGTTTAAAAAAGGCCACACGAAAGGGGGGGTTAAACTCAGGGATACAATACAATTTTTAGGGGAATTTGGGGATTTGCCCCTCATAAACATCCTTTGGGTTTTTAGCAGGGGATAGGGAAAATATAACCCTTCAAATCCCTTTCCCCCCCGAGTAGCTATTGCTCTCTGTACAAAGGGCCACAAAGAAGGGGGGACGCAAGTTATCAACCCTTTTAAAAGCTACAAATTATTCATTTAAAAATGAAAGCCCAGCAATTATAATCCCCACTATTTAAGATCTCCCTGGGGGGAGACGGCGAAGACAATTAAATCTATAAATTATTGTTCGGGAAGAAAAATGCCCCCGGGGCCGTTGACAATTTTATGGGGGAGGTAGACTGCTTACTCAACGTCCCCTTGTGGGCGGAGGAGGGTCTTTCTGCGTAAATGATGCCCAAATCCACTTCTCTCCCGGGGTTTGCCACCAACTGTGTGGCTGGTGGTATTCTGTGTAAGCATGCGACATGCCCGTCCCCAAGGGGGATAACTCCCTTTTTCTCCTTCAGGACCGGCCCTGTTGAAGGGGGGACCACTCAGTCTTGTGCTGGTAAAAACTTTGGGCACCGGGTCCTACGGTTTTCTTGTTTTTCATCTGCACGGCAATGGGGGGCAAAGACGCGTTCCCGGAGGGTTTAGGGATTTTTTAAAAAAACTCCGTGCAGCCCTCTTGGGGGTCGCTACAGTCTAAATGTACAACTCTGCTGTCTCTAAATCACGGAAGTCAAATCCATTTTAACGCAATGCTGACGTTGAAAATATATGTGTTTCCCGATTTGACTTGATGGTGGGTTTTCTCAGGGCAGGGGAATTTCAAAACCCCTTTTAAACCATAGGGCGCCCTCTGGTTTTCCCTTGTTCCGGTGTGGACGTAAAAACCTGCCGGGCCCACAAAAAATTGTGCATCCACAAAACCTATGGAAAAAAAAACCTCGTCTTGAATTAGGTTTAGGAGAAGATCATGGATCGGGTTAAGATAAGTATGTTACGTACGTGAGCTAAGTTTTATATAGACCTTAGTGGTCCCCTAATACTGTATCTGAAGTCTCTTTTATATAGACCTTAGTGGTCCCTAATACTGTTTCTGAAGTCTCTTTTATATAGACCGTAGTGGTCCCCTAATACTGTATCTGAAGTCTCTTTTATATAGACCTTAGTGGTCCCTAATACTGTATCTGAAGTCTCTTTTATATAGACCTTAGTGGTCCACTAATACTGTATCTGAGTCTCTTTATATAGACCTTAGTGGTCCCTAATACTGTATCTGAAGTCTCTTTTATATAGACCTTAGTGGTCCCTATACTGTTTCTGAAGTCTCTTTTAAAAGACCGTAGTGGTCCCCTAATACTGTATCTGAAGTCTCTTTTATATAGACCTTAGTGGTCCCTAATACTGTATCTGAAGTCTCTTAATAATAGACCTTGTGGTCCCTAATACTGTATCTGAAGTCTCTTTTATATAGACCTTAGTGGTCCCCTATACTATCTGAAGTCCTTTTATTAGACTTGTGCCCAATACGATCTGGTCTTTTATATAGACCTTAGTGGTCCCAATACTGTATCTGAAGTCTCTTTTATATAGACCTTAGTGGTCCCCTAATCGTATCTGAAGTCTCTTTTATATAGACCTTAGTGGTCCCTAATACGTATCTGAAGTCTCTTTTATATAGACCTTAGTGGTCACACTAATACTGTATCTGAAGTCTCTTTATATAGACCTTAGTGTGCCCTAATATGTTTCTGAAGTCTCTTTTATATAGACCTGTAGTGGTCCCTAATACTGTATCTGAAGTCTCTTTTATATAGACCCTTAGGGTCCTAATACTGTATCTGAAGTCTCTTTATATAGACCTAGTGGTCCCTAATACTGTTCGAAGTCTCTTTTATATAGACCTTAGTGGTCCCCTAATACGTATCTGAAGTCTCTTTATATAGACCTTAGTGGTCCCTAATCTGTATCTGAAGTCTCTTTATATAGACCTTAGTGGTCCCCTAATACTGTATCTGAAGTCTCTTTTATATAGACCTTAGTGGTCCCTAATACGTATCTGAAGTCCTTTTTATAGACCTTAGTGGTCCCTAATACTGTATCTGAAGTCTCTTTTATATAGACCTTAGTGGTCCCCTAATACTGTATCTGAAGTCTCTTTTATAGACCTTAGTTTGGGCCCTAATACTGTATCTGAAGTCTCTTTTATATAGACCTTAGTGGTCCCTAATACTGTATCTGAAGTCTCTTTATATAGACCTTAGTGGTCCCTAATACTGTATCTGAAGTCTCTTTATATAGACCTTAGTGGTCCCTAATACTGTATCTGAAGTCCTTTTATATAGACCTTAGTGGTCCCTAATACTGTATCTGAAGTCTCTTTATATAGACCTTAGTGGTCCCTAATACTGTATCTGAAGTCTCTTTTATATGACCCTTAGTGGTCCCTAAAACTGTATCTGAAGTCTCTTTTATATAGACCTTAGGGTCCCTAAAACTGTATCTGAGTCCTCTTATATAGACCTTAGGTCCCTAACTGTATCTGAAGTCTCTTTTATAGACCTTATGGGTCCCTAATACGTATCTTGAATCTCTTTTATATAGACCTTAGTGGTCCCCTAATCTGTACTGAAGTCTCTTTTATATAGACCTAGTGGTCCCTAAACTGATCTGAAGTCTCTTTTTTATAGACCTTAGTGGTCCCCCTAATACTGTATCTGAAATCTCTTTTTTATAGACCTTTAGTGGTCCCTAATACTGTATCTGAAGTCTCTTTATATAGACCTTATGGTCCCTAATACTGGATCTAAATTGTATTTTAATTTTCCCCTCAAAGGCAGAGCAGTACCCGGGGCTTGGTTTACACCTTTCACCATTTCTAGCCACTGGGGGGCCATTGGCAGGCTGGGGGAACTCATATTAATGTTCGAAAAACTCATAAAGTGAAATTTTCATGCCACGGGACCTTTAACGTGACTAAATGTATCTTTCAGTTTATGTTGATTCTAGCAGCCCCTTTGGACAAGGTTTTTAACCACACCTACGGTCGTAAAGGTCTAGGAGTTAGTGTTTCAGGGAATTCATACGGTTGCTCCGACTGGAAATCATTCATTTACAATAAGAGAATAAGTTACAGATGCATTGTTGCATTTCATGAATAGCATATGGTAACTTAGTCTACTTTGGATGTCTCGTGAACTCCACCGGGCATCACTGTCACTGTCTCACGAGCCAAAGCAATAACAGATTGTTGTAGTAACCAACTTCATAATTTAGATTAATATAGTACATTTCATAAAACTAAAGGACGCTTTACACAAGTCCAGGGGAAAATAGTAGGCCAAAATAACGCAGACTAAAAGGAATAAAACGTCTGACGTACAGCCACGTCGCACTAAGGTTATTTTATGAATGAAATAGACATATTACATACCTGAGGTCCAATTCGGGGACAATTTTGAATCATTTACAATGCCGTAATTGTCCCTATCTGTTGAAAGGCCGACCGAGTGTGACTCGGACTTCGCCCGTTGTCTTTCACTTTCCCTTTTAGCTTTTAGATCTTTGTTTAATTTCCTTCTTTTCTGTGATGTTCCTGCCGCAGTATCAGCCACCACTACAGCACATAACTTCTAAAATAACATTACAATACAATTGGGCCTACATAAAGAAACCTCCTGCTACCTTTTACCTGCGTACTCACTAATCCAGGCTTTTTGGTGAAGTCTGTGACCCTTCAGAATGTAGGATCGATTGGTGACGTTGCGGGAAAAACCGGACTACATAAATAAATAATAAAACTATATAAATCTAGCGATTTTTTCAGGGTTTGTCTCGTTTGCTGTTACTGGTCATTTATGATCATCAGATGGAACATGACACTTTCAGAATCATTTAAAAGTTACATAATAGTCACTTTAAATCGCTAACTGTACACTACCAAGTCATGAAGCTTGGTCACTGTTAGTGGCCAGTCAAACGCCTTAGGACTTTAGCCAATTCATTGCATTTAAACAAAGAATCTGAAATTATGTAAAAAAAAAGTTGACAATTAGACAATGTGTAATAATTGTTACAGGCCTAGCTGCAGTATCATCACCGTTTATATGTCTTACAGAATAACTCCAAAGAATTCAAATTTTTGTTTGGCTCTGACCCAACAATTATGCTGCTGCTACATCTTTTGCAGTCGTCATTGGCTTTCCATCTGATCTGCAAGCTAGCAAACATCTCCAATAGAGATGGTCTGACACCATTTTTTGCTTCCTGATACCGGTTCTGACACCTGAACTTGCGTGTCGGCCGATACCGAGTACTGATCTGATACCAGGGGGTCATATAACATCTGTATACTACTATCCCTGTATGGATGGGATATGATTTATTTCTTTGTTGTCGGTCTGGCTCAGGTCAAACTCTCAAACAATGAACGCCAAAGAACTTTTTTTGATTATAGTCAGTTATAACGGAAAAAGAACATAAATAAACTACTTTAACGTAGATTTTCTTTAGGGCTTTATTACGTAGTATCGGATCGCTGTGTAGACTCCAGTACTTCCAGATACGATACCAACGTTGTATGTAGTATCAGAGGCGACACCGATGCTGGTATTGGTATCTCTAATCTCCAACACTGGTGTTCGTAGCAAGTAGAGTCGAGTAGTTTCTCTTCTCATTTGCCTGCAGGGTAAGTGAGGTGGCGCTTCTGAAGTAGTGAATCCGGATTGAAAAACCTGGTTTCACAACAACCTACAACATGTTTGAAGACACGCAACCTTATCAGACTGCTGACTAATGTTTCCTACAGGACCAAAAGAATCCTTTTCAGGTTTTGTTCTTTTTCTGGCCTGGATATTCAATTATGCACCAAATTCTTCTCTGGACCGCCCCGATGGCATCTGACAGATTTGCGGGACACCTACAGTACAAAGCCCTGAAATACAGAGAAAAAACTGTCAAGTTACAAGGCATTCATTGGTCCCACAGAGACAGACGGGTCTTAGAGTTTGCTTCAGTGAGGGACGAAGCTGCGCTGCTCTGTCTTTCTTCTCACAGCGAAGAAAGGGACGCACGCGCGGCATCTGGAAGGAGAAAACAGAGTATCATACTGAACTCGAGGAACTCGATTCAAAAAGAGCTTGTAATATTTTCGGCACTTCAAAATCTTTGATTTAATCTAGAAGTAACTCTTTTCATCCTGTGTTTCCATGGAAACAAGTGCAGTTGGGGCAGGGGAGAAGAGGCAGGGGGCCTGATAAGGGGAGGAAGAGAGAGGAGTGGAAGGGGAGGAGTGATGAGGGAGGGGTAGTTTCATTTAGGAATTGAGGAAAGGGATGAAGGGATGAGGATTAGCTGTCACGATGAAGAAAAGGTGTCTGTCCTATGGCTCTCTCTCTCTCTCTCTCTCTCTCTCTCTCTCTCTCTCTCTCTCTCTAACTCCCTCCCATCATCTTCATGTCCTTGACAAGCTCGCTCACAAAAGGTGTTTATCGGCCTCCTTTCCATTAATTACCTTCCAATAAGCTACTCCCGCAGTGGAACTGCAGAAAATACTGCACAGTGTCAAGTCCGTTCACTTAGCGAGTCCTGACACCTTCATGTCCGCCGCTTTCTTCCCACTCGCACTGATAGCGCAAAGAAAGTTTTCACAAAGAATGCCCTAGCGTGCTAATGCGTCCATTGAAGCCGTATTCATCTGCATGCTTGTACATTAGACGTGGTTTCAGTTGCGGGTGAGAAGATTTGTCACTAAATAGCTATTTTAGCTAATTGGCAAGGCAGCTTAGCCTTGTGTATCTGCTGCTCCTTGCTGGGCGTCTTTCATGTCAGTGATAACGGCTTATTAATGCGCAGCTCCTTTAGACTCCTCGCAGACCTCCTTCAATCAAACGCCCCGAGGGAAGAGGGGGGGGGGGCAAAAAAGTTTAGAATGACTTTTCCGGGAGGGGGGTTGGGTGGTTTGACAGACCCAGGCCGAGCTAATTGGTTTCGCTTTGAGACTGGCCCACAGGGCTGTGGGCAAGGACAAGCATGTGGCATCGTTGACTTGTTAGCATGGAATTAGCCTCCGCGGGTGAGTCGGAGTGACCGCCGCCAGCCGCCGGCCATCCCACGAGTGTATTAACACTTCCATTGAGCTCTCCTCTTTGACAAGTGCAGAACAAACACCCGAGCCCTCGCACAAAACGCTGACGCACACCATCGCACACATTAATGCAGCACATACAGTATGCACACACAAACTCATTAAGCCTATAGCCAGAGACTAAATACCCCAAGAGCTTTTTAGCTGTGTGCTTTGCATTCATAACAAATCAGATTCTAGTTTATCATAACAAGCTCCCGCACTGCTGAATCTTAACCCCCCCGCCCCACTAAAAAATATCCATCCTAGTGGGCACAAGGCATAATGGCTGGATGGATGCAGACAGTAAGCATGTTAATGTGTGTACAGTCGGGTCCTTGATGATGATGATGGGGTGTGTGTGTGTGTGTGTGTGTGTGTGTGTGTTGGGGGGGAGCAGATAGTGGGCTGAGAGGCTGAGTCTGCAGCACACATCCCACACACAGAGCCTGGGGTTGTTGATGAGTTCTTTATCCATGCTGTGTGGACCTGGACCCCCCCCCCCCCCCCCAGACTGAGAGGATGCTGACAGAGCAGCTGCTGAGATGCACACACACACACACATACACACACACCTGCTGTTTTCTTCTTTGATCAGGCAGGCTTACGGTATGCGAGTTCAGGGAAAGATATGACGCGGATGTTTAAGGTGATTACGAGTGTGTGTGTGTGTGTGTGTGTGTGCGTGTGTGTGTGCACCCATGTGGGTTTGTAAGAGTCTGCTTTCATTCAGCTAGGCCATTGTTGGTAAGTGTGTCAGATGAATTACACTTTAAATTACTGTAGAAGGCTGGGTGTTCCCAAAGTGGGGCCTGGGACCCCCAGGGGTCCTTGAGAACGTTCCAGGGAGTCCCCAGCAAAAGGGGGAATAATTTATTATCACTAGAATTCCATCCATAAGTAACACAATGAGAGACTGCACGGCTTTTTCAATGGGGGTCTGTGGTCTAATATGTGTCAGGGGTACTTGATGTAATAAAAAGTTTGATAACCAATGTATCAGAATGGTTTAAAAAAACAAATTACCTTTAATAGCTTATGTGCAAATCATCTTGGAGTCAAATACATTGTATAAATAGCTAATTAGAAGAACACTTGCCATCCATTTACTATAACCTACTGTTCATATCCTACTGTAACTGGTTGCCAGACACGGCTGTCTGTACCAAATGTTATGGATATATATCCATCGCCAGGGAACCATGAATGCCTCTACAAAGTTTTGTGACAATGCAATTCGTAGATATTTGACAGGATAAGTAAAAGGTTAGACGTGCTGGAGGAAACAGATGAAAAGCCATGGATCACCGTGGATATCTGTACCAGAGCCCGTATATATATTTATATATATATATATATATATATATATATATACTATCGGAATATCTTTTAAATTACTAAATATTTGTAAAGGTATCAACCTTAAAAATTCTTTTTAAATACAGAAACGCATAAAAAAATAAACAGATTTCCCTAACAGTTATTTGTAGGTATTTATGAGTTCTCACTAAAATAATATGATAAATTGTTTTATTGACAGAACAGAGAAACATAAAAATATATTGAAGTTCTGATAAATAAAATGTATAAAAATAAAAACAAGATATGAAACTTAAAGTTCTTTAAACAAAAACACAATAACAAAAAAATAATCAGTGTTCCAACAGGGACGTTGTAGAGCGTCCTCTGGTGGACAGACTATGCCACGCCATCACCAACAAGGACGTTGTAGAGCGTCCTCTGGTGGACAGACTATGCCACGCCATCACCAACAGGGACGTTGTAGAGCGTCCTCTGGTGGACAGACTATGCCACGCCATCACCAACAGGGACGTTGTAGAGCGTCCTCTGGTGGACAGACTATGCCACGCCATCACCAACAGGGACGTTGTAGAGCGTCCTCTGGTGGACAGACTACGCTCACAACATGGCTTACTGTCCGTTTTTATTTTATTTATTGTCATTATCATCAGGATTTATTGTGTGTCATTATAAATGATTGAATGATGAATGAATATGTAAACAAAAGGAAGAAAAAAATTGCTTTTCTTGTAATCGCCAAGTATAAATGCTGATAACGATAGTTTGGGTAATTCCGCCGATATATCGTGGTAATTTCATTGAATGAAAAATCAAAAATGTCAACATCACATTGAGGCTAGAGGTCAGATCTGAATCGCTGCCAACAACTCAGCCTGCATGGAGCAGATGCTGTACCAGGTGAGTTGGAGGTCTCCCCCCCCCCCCCCCCCCAGGACCACAAATCCCAATACAAAACCTTAAAGACCCAGTGTGAATTTCTCCCATCTAGCGTTGAGATCATATATCGCAATCAACTCTCTCGCACCACGCAGTTCAAATTGCGTATTACAGCTACGGAAGCCTTCACACTTCAAAAAGCTTTTTCAATCTCCTTTTTCTGGGGAAGAAGGGGACTCCTGTTCCTGTCACTTGGAGTTCATTCATCTCTCTCCTCTAATGAAATATCCCGGTAGATTTTTTTTGTCCCACTCCGCCACAGAATGTATTAAGATAACATGTGGACCTCCATGTTTCCTTCTTCTAATCTGCCGGGGCCGGGAAGCGATGATACCCATTAGCAGTTTATCATGGGACAGCAAAAACGCGAAAGGCAAAGCAGTAAGTCCTGTCATCATGTCCCTCACCGGTTAACGATGGAGCATGACTATGGAGTGTCTACCCCAGTTCATGCAAGCGCAAATATAAAATTTCAAGCCAATAGAAATACTTGAAATTGATGGTGGTGGTCAATATTCATAAAAAAGGACACCTTTGTGAAGGGCAATACAGATTTAGATAATGAACAAAAGTTGCACACTGGACCTTTAAAAGGTAATTCAAAGTTGGAGAAAGAGTTATCTAGCTGATGGGATCTTACCTAGCTACTGAGCATGTGTGACTCCCAATAGGATAGAAGTGAGATGTCTCACTCTGGAGCTAAAACAGAGACCTAAACACACAGGGTGAAACAGGATCTGCAGCAATGTGCAGTACAACAAAAATATTGTGATTTTTGAAAAGGAAACCATGGGAACTTACTCTGGTACAACCTCAAAATACAATTATGAACCTGAAAGTGAGCAGAATACGGGCGCTTTAGAGTCCACAACACGAATGCACATTCCACGTGTCTACCAACGTTTATATGGGACGGGCAAATCATCGCAATAGCGGTGTAAATCGGCAGCTGCAGTGGCGCATGCAACTACTGTATATGGGTGTAAATTGTGAGCCCAGGATTGGATTACTAATGGTTTAAAAAGCAATCTGAGCATACCCATTGACAGCAAATAAGAAACCACAGTGCAATTCAGTAGATAAAACACTCAAGATAAAACAGCCATCACTGAGCACATTACACCTGAATTGACTGCAGTCTGGAGTCCTGACGCGGGTTTGAATATTGAACATTTGCAGCAGACGTGAGTCCGTTCAATCCATTTGTAAGAGTGTGGAACAAATTTGAGGGAGAAAAAAAAAAAAGAAAAAAAAGAAAGGGAAACAGGCTGGATTCAGAAGAGGGTGCAAATGACGCCTTGCCACTATCCGCGTTTCCACTGATTCTGTATGAACTCAAACGCCTCGCAGACAAACGCATGTGTTGCCACGGATACTGCGTTAGTTCAAAAGTGCAAGGTCATTAGCCACCCTTAGATGTAACGCCAGGCACAGTGGAAAGGTGCAAAAAAAGAAAAAGAGAGGGGGGGGGAAAAACAGGTTCTCAATGCACTGATTACAGCTGTGACCTTTTATCTGATGGCTCACTAATTGAATCATGTAGGAAATAGATGATGATGATGGTGGCGGTGGCGATGATAATGAAGAAAATAGCTTCTTTTTTTTCTTTTTTTTAACCAGAGGAGTGTAGAGGTGGTAATAGTAGTAATTGCGGTTTAAATGGGGGGCGCTGTAGGAAAAGTCAAAGACACGAGGATGACATGAATAATACAAGAAGTAGCAAGATAAAACTGAAAGCCCTGAGCTTGCACTAAAATAGAACTAACCTCGCAATTATTACTGACAGAGAGCGAAAATTATCATTATGGGGACCATATACAAGCCGTTAGTAATTTAGAATGAGCTACCAAGCTCAAAGGTAATGGCGCTAGAGGCGAACAGACCATGAATTTTTAAAAAGTTTTCTCTACTGTAAAAAGAGAGAATGTACCTCAAACAGCCATCAGACACATGAGGGGGAATAAAAAGCGAGCAGCTACTGCTATTTGATGCCACGTGGAGCGGAGAGTGAAATGATTGACATAATCAGAATAATAATAATAATAATTGCCACGGAAATACAGCGCCTATCAGGCAATCACGTTGGTGTGCAGGCTATGGTAATTGGAAAACACGGTGACTGACAGTATCAGTGTGAGCCGTCCCCACCGACACCTGCTAAATTGCAATTGGCACAACACAGAAATAGTAGTAGAGTTGAGTCAGACAGACCGGGCTCGTCATGATCACGCGGATGCGAAGTACTGCTCGTTTCTTAGCACGGAACCCAAAACCCGGGGCAGACCGCTGGGTTTACAGAGTCAGCACAGACTAGGGATAGACCTGATCATCAGGCCGTTTTACGGCAGTTTGCGGATCATCTGTATCAGCGTTTTATTGGACTGAGAACCAATAAAGTTAATTCATTTACTCACAACTGAGTCTGATTTAATGCATTAAATATCAAATCATCAGCCTTGGAAAACCAGTATCCCCAGTACAGACACGCGGGTTCTCTCCTCCCTGCAAATTGAAATGGTCTGACTGACACAGGTGCGGATTCTACGGGGGCTCAGGCACACCACAGGCAATTGAGAGCAACCACAGGAAAACCACACAGCATGGGGGGGGGGGGGGGGGGATCATGGAATTGTGGAATAGGACAGGGCAGTGTTGACTGGAAGCTAAACCCGTGACTTTAAGTCTTGACCGCGCCGAGGCTTCACACCGTGGTAAAAGGTCATTTTGCGACACCTTGTGAACCGCTGCTGTCAAAAAAAATAAAAATAATATTGTACAATAATATTCATATCACGGCCATTATTAATAGAATGGAAGACAAACACAGGCAGAAAAATCACATTTGAATTAGAGCCCACACACGGCCGATATCAGGCATTTACCGATCTATCGGTATCGGCGTTAATGATGGCCGATAACAAATGTAATATTTATTCATCAGAATCATTTCATAATGACAAATGATTGTGATGAATGAATTTATGATGAATGATTTAATGAATATATACAAAAAAGAATAAAACCGGTTGATCAACCATGTTATGAGTGTTGGCGTTGCATAGTCTGTCCACCAGAGGGCGCTCTACAACGTCCCGGTCGTATTATTTTTTTGTTATTGTGTTTTTGTTCAAAAGGACTTTATGTTTCATGTCTTAAGTTTGTATTTATATACATTTTATTTATCACTTTAATATATTTGATATTCCTCCACTTGGTTGTGACAATAAAAAAAATTATCATATTTTAGTGAGAGCTCATAAATATCTCCAAGAACTCATGTTAGGGAAATCTATTTATTTTTTTATGCGTTTCTGTATTAAAAAAAATACATATTATAGATATATAGATAAATAGATATATATCGGAATATCTTTTAAATTACCAAATATTTGTATGGTATCGGCCTTAAAAATCCTTTATGAGGAATCTGTTTTGTGACGCATTTCTGGATTTCTTTTTTTAAATACATACCGGCCGATATATCGGAATATCTGATTTTTAAATAACCAAATATTTGTGTGGGTATTGTTCGGGCTCTAGTTTGAATGATGAGAACCCAACTTTCTATTAAGCCTTTACACACCTTCCATTATTGTCCTTGCAGGTTAAAAAAAAAAAGTGACATTATGTCTGTAATTTCTGAATTAAATTCTATTGATATATTATATATGAATGTAACATAACCCCCCTCCTTCCCTTTTTTGTCCCCTGCCCCCACACTAAAAGCCTGGCTGGAAATCGTCTTTCCACAATAGCCCATTATGGCCTCAGGTTGACACAACCTTAAGTTCACCCCTCTTACACCCTCCGATTTCCTCGCCCCGCTAATCTCCCGGGTGCATTTCCCTGCACACGGCGCGTTGTTTGTCTCAGGCTTCAACTTCCAACCCCGGGGCAGGTAGCAGTAATGGGCTATACAGGAAACAACATTGAAGCAGAGCCCCGTAGTGTAGATCTTAATGAGAACAGGAACGAACAGACACACGGGCACACACATTTCTTACTCAAGCCACGGGGGAATTGGATTATTAAAAATGGCTCTAGTGCAGCAACATGCCAGTCACCGGATTCTCAGGGCTTTTATGTAAAGTGGAACTCTCAGTTTACCCATCGCCGAGGAATATTCAGTCGACAGCCCAGGGTGTCTAAATATAAACACAAGACTGTACTTTTGTTTATTTTTGGTCTTTTTGGGCCTTAATAGATGAGAGTAACAACAACTGCACAGAAACATGTTTGTACAGTTTTCAAAGGATACATATAGCGAATTTGATTTTTTCGAACAACTGCAATATAATTTGGGACTACAATTACACTACAAAACACCTACATTGGCTACAAGATCGTATCACAGATTTCAAACAGTTCTCATATTCCAGGCAGGTAGTTGTAACAACATTTAAAAGAAGCTTATCTGCTGTGTGTGTGTGTGTGTGTGTGTGGTGTGTGTGTGTGCGTGTGTGTACATGACTGATTGAGTGTGTTCACCAGACTCTGTCATCACATGCTTTCATGGCTTTGTGTGCTCTTGAAGAAACCCACATTTTTCCAGTCAGCAGTTTCAAACACACACACACACACACATGTTCGCACGCACACGCAAACACGCACGCACGCGCGCACACACACACACACACACACACACGTTGTTGTCTGTTTTCTCTCCTCCACCGGCGGCTGGCAGGCTGGTCCACTACCTCACCAAGTCCACAAAAAGATCTGGCACATTTTTTTTTTTCTTTCCAAACATGTTGCCTTTTTCCTTTTCCCATGTTGCCATGGCAATTAGACACACTGCATGACAATCCCCCATCTAAGGTTTCCAAATGAGCAGAAATGACTTGCAAGATGTGTGTAGGTCTACGTTTCAGTTGTAAAAGCAGTCATTAATCTACATTTCTTAGTTCCCCTTGTTACTGGCACAATCGTCACCATTCTCTCTCTCCCTCCCTCCCTCTCCCATCTAGACCAGGGCTCTGTCCAAGGTTTCTGCCTGTTGTTTGCTCCTGGGGGGGGGACTGTTGTTGTGTCTCTCTAAATTGTGGTCCAGACCTACTCTATCTGAAAGCAGTGTCCTGAGACAGCGTCTGTTTTAATTGACACTGAATAAAACTGAAGTGAATGTACAAGTATGCCTGTTGCTGAATTATGATATCGTTAATGCGACTTACACCCTCATTTTGTTTTTACATTGCCTGAAAATGAATAATAATGAAGGAACATTTGGTATTTAAGCTGTCAAGTTGCAACAGCTCTGTGCTCACACTTCTTCATAATCGCCACATTTTACTGGAGCAACGTAACGTATTACTGTGTCAACAGAAGAGGAAAGGAAAGTTTGAGGAGAGTTTTTGTAAACTCTTCAACAGATGGGATGTGTGGGAATAGAATATTAATGCTAGTTTTGTTTGGGGGGGATGCATTTCTGAACAGGACAGTCAATTTGGGAAAGGAGGAAAAATACACCGCAGACTCGGCGTTGTGTTTATGTCCTTGGTGATCGGTGGCCTAAAAGTAATTTATGGGAATAATTACAGATAATCATATTTCATTATGCACTTAATGCTAATATGACAAATAATGCAATTTATTGAAGACAGCCTTGGCAATTCGTGATTACCAAAGGAGACCGCTTTGCATCGTAATTGGAAATCTGCTTTGCAGCACATGTGTGAGAAGTTGTTGGTTTGATCTTTCACGCCGTCCAAGTCCCCGAACTGCATTCGCAGTGGTTGTTGACAGTACACTAAAAATACAGGTGGTGTGTTTCAGATGGACAGGGTGATAACGCACTTCGATGTTATTATCATAAATATTGATGTTGTAATATAACCTAGACGTAGCGCTCATAAATTTCAGGCCTGATAAAAAGGTCATGTCACGGCACGCCATCACATTCACCGTGAAACTGATCATCGCCATCACCGGACACATTATTATCATTATTTGTGGAACGGCCCAAACGCTACGGGACTTTGATCCTCTGGTGGCTTGTTTCATTCAGTCACCAGCACGCAGACAGTGAATGCAGGGAGCAGCGATTGGCTGAAATGAATAATGTGGCCTTTGCTAAGGAGGGCCAGCGCCATTAGCTAAAAGGTCAAACCTGACGACACATTCGACATTAGCCACGTTGGCGGTGACACGTAGCCACACAGGACCACAAACCCACCGCTGGCCCCGGTTCAAGTAGGGCCCTATGACGGAATCAGAGTCTACACGTGAAAACAGAATTCTCTTATTACAATTGGAATTTGCATATATTTTGTTGACATATTAAATTCCTTCTCATTTTTTTGTGTAAAACAAGCGTAGAAAGGTCTTTACCTAAAGCATGACCAAATGGCAGAGTTAAACAGTATTAATTTTGTCACCTATTTTAAATTTTGACTGATAATTTATGGCAAATGTCTTTTTACAGCCACAGTTTATTATTATTATTATTATTATTACCTTTCAAAACGTCATCCCAAAAAGATTAATAAAGAGGAAGTCCAAGTCTAAGTTTAATTTAGCATTACTCTTGTGCCAAATGTCCCTGTTAGTTTTACTCATATTTAGTCATTTGTTTTTTGTTGGTCAAGTTTTAGTCGACTTTAGTCATTTTAGTCTAGTTTTAGTCAAAAGAGAACCAATCACGACACCAATCGTCTGTTATTTAGTGAAGTGTCTTGGTTCCATGGTACGGCTCGACCACTGCTCCGTTGTAGCGGCTTAAATCCGAACCGAGTCCAAATAAAAAGCGGTTGCACCGGTCTTTTTCACCAGCTCCTCCGTTTCTCTTTCTGCCATATTTCCTCAAGATGACAATGATGCGTTGCAGCCATGGATGTATTAACCCTCGTGTCGTCCTCGGGTCAAATTGACCCGTTTTCTCTATATCAATGTTCTTTTTAACTACCCAAAATAACATGATTGATTCCACACAACGTACAAATCTCTACTTTCATTCATTTTGGGGTGTCTTGTTCAATTTTATAGCATTTGAAAATAAAGAAATTGAAGTGGTTTTGAAATAGTATCGAGCAAAAGTTGACATATTCCAGTCTGTGATTATCCATCAACATCCATTCCTTTCATTTTAGTCTAAATAATTCCTAATTTTTGCTTTTTTAACTGAAACATTAGGTATAATATCCTTTAAATTAGAGTTACTGACCATAAATTCCAAAAATAACTGTAAAACTAAAGTTAATAAGTTAGTGTTACGTAGTGTTGAAATGTCAAAAAAGCATCAAAAGTTTTGAAAAGAGACAAAAACGTAAGAAAAAGTTTAAAAATCGATAAAAAGCCTCAAGAAAAGTGTTGATTTTCAATTTTGACGGGAAGACGACACAAGGGTTCGAAGAACGGTTACAGCTTGTGGCTCTAAATTTCGCGGGTAGATTGCGTCATCGCATTGCTTATCGCGATAGAGATTTTAATTATATTGCATTTGTAGGCCAATTTTGTATTGTTTATATTGCATAGAGTTTCTATCGCCCATAACTAATTGCATAAATGCGGGATTATGTCCCAAACATCCCTGGAAATTCCAGCCAGCAAATGCAGCTACTGAATGTGGCTAACCTGTATCACACAAACATTACAATTGCTCATAGAGCTGGGCAATATATAAAAGTTCTATCGATATCGTGATATTTGGTCGAGAATATCAGGATATTTGATTTTCTCAGTATTGCCCAGCCCTAATAGCTCACTTTTTACTTCACTTCATCTCCCAAATACAGTACAAGAACCAAATATGGTAAGGATTCAGATTTGATTCATATTTTGAGTTCTGGTTGCTAGCTGTGTAGTATGCTGCTCCATTTTAGGTCTTTGTTAGCTAGCAAACGTGTCAATTGTCCTTTCTAAAGAGTGCGATGAGGTTTCAAAATGGTCGGAAGACAAAATTTTAATTTAATTTTAATCTGTTTATTAATCCCCAATGGGGAAATTACAATTCCCACGCTGTGTCCACACTTTGTTAGTAACCACACACAGTCCTGAACTACACAAACACACGCACACACGCTCAGGATCTATACATGCACTAATGGAGAGATGTCAGCGTGAGCGGGCTGCCAGCTGGACCAGCGCCCTGAGCGGGTGGGGGGGGTACAGTGCCTTGCTCAACAGCACCTGGCAGTGCCCAGGAGGTGAAATGGCACCTCTCCAGCCACCAATCCACACTCCCTACTTTTTGGTCCACACGGGGACTTGAACCAGTGGCCCTCCGGTTCCCAACCCAACTCCCTATGGACTGAGCTACTGCCACCCCCCAAAGTCAAAGTGCTAATTTTTTTACCACTTATAATATAAACTTTACGCAACCTCATCCCATTAATGCATGTTACTAACTTAACTTCCTCCCTTTCCCAGAGTCTTGAGCTCTCTCGCCCCTCTCCTCTCTCCTCCTATCACTTCCTGCAGGTGTGTCTGGATCTGGATCTGGGGTTGGAGTCACCTGCTGCCTACATCTTCCTGCTCCACACCCTCTACTACAATTCTCCATGTCTGGCTCTTTACTGTCTGTCTTTCTTTGTCTGTCTCTTTCTCTCACCCCCAACCGGTCGAGGCAGATGCCCCCCCCCCCCCCCCCCCCCCCCCCCACCCTGAGCCATGGTTCTGCTCCAGGTTTCTGCCTCTTAGAGGAAGTGTTTCCTTGCCTCTGTCGCCTAGTGCTTGCTCTTGGTGGGAACTGTTGGGTTTCTGTAAACAACATCACAGAGTACGGTCGCAAGCGCAGTCAGATAACTGTTGTTGTGATTTTCTGCTATATAAATAAAATTGAATTGTACAAAATAGTGTAACAGCCCTCAGTAGTTATACACATACTGTGCTTCCTTACCAGTTCTGACTGTTGGAGGAGTCTGTCAAGTCCTCTGCAGTGTGTCTAGTGTTCATCTGTGTCCGGGTGGTTTTTGACCTAAAGGCCCTGTTAACACTCATGACATTGGCATGCTCAGACTGGTGTGGATAATAGCGCAAAGGGACGACCTTTATGATGAATTAATAATTGATAGAGTAATTGGGTTGGCCTCTTACTGGGCCAACGGAGCCCAAGGTTTTGCCTCGTGCCGCTCAAAGGGAGCCATTATTCTGCACTGTGTGGCCGGCAAAGGGCAAACAGCAGATCAAATATTCACCATGGAGAACACACACACAATTATCCCTGACTTAATGGGGCTGACTTCACAAAAATAAAGTCTCTGCTAAATGCAGCGGACTGGAGCTGACCACCATTATTGGCGGTCACCTTGGAGAAGTTGGTCAATATTGCTGCTAATATGGCTGGTAAAACTTCATCTGGCTTTGTCAACAGAGTAGCAGGGGTATGATTAAATATAAAAGGGTGGAGAGAGAGGGGGGGGGGATATTCACTGCAATTAGACTAGATAGCACTTGCCACAGAATTGCTTGATGGGAGATGATCTTACAGAGGGTGGTGTCATCCCAGCATGTCATTCCTCCATCAGCCCCCTTTCTCTCGGTTTCTCTTTGACGTGAAGATAAATGCGCTCTGCCATTTCCCCTTAAACGCTGCCGAGGCCTGCATATCAATTTTTGACAACGTGGCTTCGCCGTCCATTAAGGCGTAATTATGTTAAAGATCTTCTATCTATTATTTGGTGCTTAGCTGTGCACGCAAATCACAGTGAGGTCAGGCTCCAATCGAAGTCTGGCGTTTAGTGACTCTGAGTGCCTTGTAGGTTTTTGTAATTGGCCTTTTGAACACTAATGGTATGTCACGACTGATGAGCTCTTCAGTTTGAGGCCCAATGTATGCTTTTTGCCCATCAAGGCCAGACCTTCCAAAAAAGCAGACAGGGAAAGAGCGTTTCAGCTACCAGACTGTAAACATAATACAATACACGACATTTGAGTTCTCATTATACTTCCATTTGTTTATTGTGAGGCTGGAATGTAGGGGGGTGAAAAGAAGACAGAAAGGGAAAGCTAAAGAGGGGTGGGTTCACACAGTTTTCTCAGGCACCCAAAAGGTGAGGTGCCCCGCCTGACTTATGGAAAACGCTGCATATTAACCGGCTCGAGCTCGCCTCACACATACTCGGTGAATAGAGCATGTATAATGAATAATTCCTATTTGTGTTGGCTGCAGCGTGCTCCCCCCTCTGCTGGCCCCTCATACATTATTTGTTGTGGTATTGTTTTCCAGCTGTGAGAGTACTCAACACTTCTCTCCTCTCACATCAGGACAGAGATGAGTTTTGGCTGTTTGCAGCATTGCAAGAGGCGACTTAGCTCACTGCTTTTGTTTTATTTAATTATATATTTCTATCACCGCTGTGGTAAAATAACACCCGCCCCCCACGCCTCCGTGCTTTTGCATGAACAAAACCTGGAATAATAGCTGCTAGCTGAGAGTTTTCTGACAAAAGTGTATCCAAAGAGTCTTGCAGCTGGGACACTTTGAAGTGCAGCTTCCTGCGTAGCTGCTCAGCCGATCACCTCCCGAATAATTTCGACATGGCAGATGAGCGCAGACGAGTCCACCGTTTACAAAAAAAACAACATTTTGATGTCCCCAGTCCAGCCCCCTACCCCCCTCTTCCCCGAGTGGGACTGCATTTGAAAAGCGTGCGGTGCAATGTGCACAGCGGGGGCCTGCAAAAAACTCCTGTGAAACTCTGTTAAACAAACCAAAAATGCTCCTCTCTCTTCTCCGCGTGCGCCGACGACGGATCAAAAGCGAGAACGCTGACACGTCGAAAACAGCGGGGCTTGATGACGAGATCAAGTGGAATTTTTTAACTCTCATTGGTTTGGCGTTGAGTGTCCCGTGCTGGATGTTCTGCAGCGGCGCTGCCTAATTAGCTATTCCAGACCATCCCTGAGACAGCGCTCGGGGCAGGTGGGCTGCACGGAGCCGTCTGGATCCCTGCTGCGATGAAAGGCGTCTGCTTGTCACACAAATTTGATTGGACGGCGTTTAATTGCTGCACTCTGGTTGGATGGCGCGTTGGTTAATTGTAACCAAAGCTGGTCTGCGAGTTGGGTACATATATCGTATATCAGGGTAAAAGCATGTGGACACGTAACATATGGCATGGGAGCAATAAACAAGATTTGTGTCGGGAGCGCGGTGTGCACGGCCGCGAGGTTTCAGCAGTTTTGGAATGAGCTTCTTCTGAAAAAAAGGGCCTCAGAACATCATTTCACAGTCTGGTTCGGGTATTTCTAAAGTTCTGCTTCACTACTTCCACTTCAAAGAAGACTACTCAGCGCAGCTTCAAACTGAGCTGAAGAGCAGAGAGGCGTGAGCAATCAGAAAACAAAAATCATAAAAAAAAGGAGGCAGAGAGAGACAATTGACTAATCCAGTGTAAACCCAGGATCTGGGTCTTATTGACTTACTGTCAGTGTAATCCATATCATAACCATCTGCTCCAGGGCTGTGAAGCACAGAGGGCATATAAGCTGTGTGTCTCCAGTGAGGGTTTCAGCTGACAGTTGCCTGAAGGGCTCCATGGAGTCATTTGAAAGAGTACCTGTAAAGCCACGCTACATGAATCCTAATTCTGCTTTTGTGTCTTTCTGCTAAAAGCTCCTCGCTTGTCTCCCCTGGGCTAACACATAAACTCTCCACGGGCGCGGGCTGCCAGCAGAGTCAAGTCTTTGGAGGCGGAACATCTTTTGCGAGCCATTTATTTGTGATGGAATGGAATTATGTGCTAAAATCAAGATCCGGAAGCAAAGCAGCCAATCGATTACAATATTTAAATCGTGATTAATCACATGATTGTCCATATTTAACTTGCGGTTAATCTCAAATTAATCGCATATTTTTATCTGTTCCAAATGTATTTCAAAAAAAGGGACTGAGTGTATATATTGTATATTAAAATATTCATTCATCAGAATCATTTAGAATGACATAAATAATTCTGATAAATGAATATTTAAAAAATTAAATAAAAACGGACGGTCAACCATGAGTGTTGGCGTTGCACAGTCTGTCCACCAGAGGACGCTCTACAACGTCCCTGTTGGCAACACTGATTTTTTTATTTTTTTTTCTCGTTAATGTGTTTTTGTTTAAAGGACTTTAAGTTTCATATCTTAAGTTTGTATTTTTATACATTTTATTTATCAGAACTTTGATATATGTCAGTGTTCCTCTGTTCTGTTGTGACAATAAAACAAATTATATTAGTGAGAACTCATAAATAACTACAAATAACTAATGTTAGGGAAATCAGTTTTGTTATGCGTTTCTGGATTTATATATATGTATGTATATAAAATAAAGGCCAATACATCGGAATATTGGATTTTTAAATAACCAAATATTTGTATCGGTACCGGCCTTAAAAATCCTTTATCGGCCGGGCTCTAATTGACAGTACATGCAAATAACGAGAGAGAGAACCATCTGGAAGGGCTTTAGAAGACCCTTTTGAGTGGGTTTATTTTTTGGGGTCTTGAGCTGCTTTTGCTAGATCATTGACTTGGTGAAACATGTAAGTGATGAACCCTGTTACTACGACTGGGAAGTCTCTCTTTAGATCCAGTGCGTGGTTCTTAAAAGAGCCTTTTAATTGGGATTCAGGATCTGGTTTGGCCTCCGAAGTCGCTCAGGGTGCAGCCCTGCTTCTTCGGAGTGTACACCACATCCCCGGCGGTTAACCGTCTTCACCGATCCCTGATCACGTTCTCCGGGAACACCTTCAGCACGCCACGTGTCTTCGTGTAGATCAGACCGAGGCACAGATCATAGAACGCGCGTGTTAATCACACTTCAAAAAAATGAGTGTCGTTAAAAGGAATGAATGTTAACTGGTTACACCAACGGTCTTATCACTTAAAATCTGACAGCCCTGATTGTTTCCAATGACAGTGACCCAAACATGATTTGGACTGCCAGTTGTCCACTGGTTTCCTGAGCCTCGGGATGGCTCTGTTTACATCAGCCCAGTCCATAATAAATGGATAGGCCGAGTTTGGCCCTTTGTGAGCCCTCAGTGCAACCACATATAATAACCTCTGTGGGCCAAAACACACTGAGGTCATTTTCTGTCAACCACCTCCAATAACCCCCTACGCAGCTCTTCCCATAATCCACTGGCCAACCAGTCGACTGAGCAACTAGCCGAGCGGCCGACCGTCGGGCTTTTAATGAAACCTGCTGAGTTCTCTCATTCCACTGTGACATGAGCTGGAATAATGACCGATGTAACGAGTCCGTCTGTCTGCTGGCCTGTGAGCCAATCATTCTCCTTCCTCCTCTGGCCCTGACATTGACCTCCACTGGGAAACCTTGAGCGATGCAGATTTCCCCTGATGCGGCTCATTTTCATCAGCTTGTAGTGGAAGACAAGAGATTTTGATTTGACTACTTGTTAGGGGTGGGGGGGAAGACACAGGATAGTATTGCGATATTTTCCCTGGCAATACTATATTGATACACAGCTGCCAAGCAGAGCTGGGCCATATATCGATATTATATCCATATTGTGATATGAGACTAGATATCGTAATATGGCATAAGTGTTGTCTTTTCCTGGTTTTAGAGGCTGCAAGTGATGTCATTTTCTAAACTTACCAGACTCTTATAACTGTTCTATTATTTGCCTTTACACACTTAGTCATTATATCCACATTACTGATGATTATTTATCAAAAATCTCATTGTGTACATATTTTGTTAAAGCACCAATAGTCAACTCTATAGTATTGTTGTGGTATCGATATTAAGGTATTTGGTCAAAAATATTGTGATATTTGATTTCCTCCATATCGCCATACCCCCTTTGCCAAGTATTGATCTTGATCTAAAAACAAAAAAATTGAAGTGAGATGAACAAACAGAGAAATGTATCTTTCTAGATAAATCATACCTTGATTGCATCCCATTAGGGGTTATAATCTGGAAGTAATAGATTGGGGAAAAAAGGTAATTAATTGCATTACATCGCAAAATAGCGCATTAGGTTTAAAATCACAATTATATTGTATTGTGACATAAGTATGGTGATAGTATTATATCTTGGGGCCTCTGGTGATTCCCACCCCTACTACTTGTGCATTGCAGGGCTGGGGGGGGCAGCGATAGGGAGGCAGCCCTGATGTAGTTTTTGTCACTAAATATCAAGTGGACTGCCGGAATAACAAGTGACAATGCAGGATAAAGCACTCTGGAGGAGTGTTCATTCCATGTCTATTCCCCTCTCTCTCTCTTTCCATGTTTCAGTCGCCCCCCCTCCACTCCTGTTACATTGTGTTATCCAAGATGTGATCCCTGTTCTTAGTTTTAATATCTTTCTCTACACCAGGTGAATGTCAACAAATTAAACACTGTGAGCAAACCAAGGACTCTGTGTGTGTGTGTGTGTGTGTCTCTCTCTCTCTCTCTCTCTCTCTCTCTCTCTCTCTCTCTCTCTCTGTAGTCTGAACTGCCCAACTGATGAGTCAATACATGCAGCACAATCCGTAGCTTTTAGCAGAAAACCAATATGCTGCCTTATCGACTTGTCTAAAGATAAAACAACGCTATATTTTGGTGGCTTAAGCATCTGAGAAGCTGTAAATAGTGTTAGGTCGGCGGAGAAGGGGTGGGAGGGGGTGGTCCTGGGAGAATTAGGGTGTAAAAAGCGAGAAGGAAGATGTTACAGTGCTTTTGCTGGCACATTTAGGCCAAGCTTTCCTGGTGATTCATAGAGTCGCACAAGGCCTGGTTTTATGCAGCGGGACACTGCCCTTATAATGGGACTCATTCTATTTGTTTCTTTACTGCAGCAGGTAGCTGACAGCTAATCCTATGCACAGCCAGATAACAGAAGGCTTTCCGGCCAACAGAGCTGTCAACTGCCCAGGGTTCAAAAGCAGATACCTCACCTTTAAGTGGAACACACACACACACATTCACAGGCAGGCACACATTGGTTGGTGCAGGGCTTAAGTCTCAGAGGGGAATTAATTTGTTTCTTTTAAGAGGTTGGGGGGGGGGGCGGGAAACGAGGACCCCGTGGAGTTAGAGAGATGATCATCGAGCTGTCCAAAAACATATGGAGATGGACCCTGAGAGACACGCAGAATGAAGATAAAGCTGTTTTCCAGCCGCTGTGAGGACTAATGTTATCGGGTTAGCTAGACAGATGAACAACACCTCTGGCGAGTGGCGAGTGGCGAGCAGGGCCCCCCCCCCCCCAGTAAATGAAAGTTGAGAAGGCTCCGCCTTGTGGTGAGTCATTATAGAAGGGCTCCCTAAACAGTCAACACTACCTCTAAAGCCATCCCTTATTGCCCGCTATCAATCTCCCCACCTATCCATAAATGCCAGGAGCCGATAATTAATGATAGATTGGCGGTTAATGAAAGATTTACGCGGCATTAAGGATGCTTGGCAATCAGGTGGTGTGTTGGAGGCTTTTGAGCTGTGACAGCCAACGGCACATCAATTGCGCCCTGGAGACGAGTGCGCGTAATGGCCTGACAGTCAAAGCAATGACAGCTGTAGGTGAGGTTGAAGAAAATGTAAAAAAGCAAAAAAGCCAGGCGTCCCGCGGTCACCGGTTGTGACACGCAGCAGAAGGCGGCCCGGTCACCCCGAGAGCATCCTCGTGACAATGCAGACAGCCGTTTAACCCCCAGCCCTGGCAGGCACGTCTAAGGGGGGGGGGGGGGGGGGGGGGGAGGGCAGCCCAGAGCCTCACACCGCTGACAACATATTTAATTTCAACTTAAAAGGTTATTTCACAATAACACACGGTCCACCTTGCCCCTTTTTTTTCTCTGTCTTCTTCCCCTCCAAAGCATTCAATTTATTGCCTTTAGGCGCACGCTTCACTGGGTACTGTAGTTGACTCCTTCTCTCACTACAACTGCTGGCTTATTAAGTTTCCATGGCAACCTGCCGCATCCACTTGTGTTTTATTCCAGCCTGTTGGGACCCCACAGGGTAAAGCTTTAAGCCGGAACACCATGAAGCGATGGGTTTAGAGGGGGAAGAACAACCTGCAGCACAGAGGAGAGGGATTGCCCTCCGCTCCATTTAACCTGCTATGAGGCAGTGAAGCTGAAGCGCTGCCATTTTTTTTTTTTTTCTTTTTGTTTTTTACAGTCACTGTGCCTGCTTGCATCAGGCCAAATATTAAAATGTATCGACAAAAGCATCAGGACAGAAACTACCTGCGGGGGAGCAACCTGTCTTTGTTTAACAATGAAACAGATGCTAATAAATAACCTTTGCTATTCAAATCATTCACTTGTGATGACACTGGGGCTCGCAGTATCAGGTCAAATTGTTAAAATGTTGTAAATAAATAGCAATGTTCGAAGTTAATAGGATGAATAGGTTTGGAATTATTTTCACATGTGAAGTATGGGTGAAAATTTTAGGTATGAAAAACCCTAATGCTAACACACTACACTTAGAGGGTGAACATGGTGGGCATTACACCTGCTTAGCTTTAGCATGTTAGCATTGTGATAGTGAGCATGCAGGTGCATTTAACTCAACACACCACTGTGCCTTTAAGCAAGTTTCAGGTGTATTCATGCGTTTCACTAGAATGCAAACTGAGGCCCAAACCAGATTCGTTTGACCTGCTTTGAGCTCATTACAATGGGACTCCACGCCAATAAATGGCCACTGTAACTTAATTCTTCAGGGCTTATGTCATTTTTAGGGGGGGGGTCGAGTCCCCCTCCTCGTTGCTGTCTGAAACCTCGGAACAACTGCTGCGCCAATACGGTCCGCCAATGATTAGATCATACATTTTCATTTCATTACTTAATTATCAATTCAACTCTGTGGGACCTTTTGAAAAGAGAATAGATGCAATCTAAAACGCTATAAATTAATAATGCTAATTTGATTTTTACAATTTGAAATTTCATATGCATGCCAAGTAGCCTTGTTAAGATATTTCGACCAAAGGAAGAATTAATTATTTCATATGCCAAATGAGAAATTGTCTTATCTTTAAATTGCTCTTCAAGGTATAACACCAGATTTAGAATTCCAGCTCTAATTTGAGGCGGTTCTTTCAGACGCCGGCGCCCACATTATAGTCTTCATTAAGTGTCAACTCTGTGAAAGACCAGATTTCATTAACACAGGCTCCGCACAATCAAGGCCCCCTTTGACAATGATTCCTCTTGTAATGTATGCTCAGGGCAGATGGAGGGAATCTTTGCACATACTGCACACGCGTTTAAATCATTTCATTGACAAATTACCGTTAAAAGCACTTTGACCACACCGAACCACAATCAGTGCCCCGTCAATGGACTCGGTGTGGGGGCAGGTTCACTGGGATATAGCTGTGAAAGGCGATTAGATGAGGCACTAACTGCCCTGGTTAAATAATAGTGACGCGAGTCGATAACTGCAGCGGTTTTGGATTTTGTTTTGGGAACGTGGACGGATGTAATGCCCGTATATGGAGAGGATTTGGCTTGTTAGGAGCCCCCAACTCGTGAAAACATTGAATCTGCGCTCCGATAATTAGACACTGGATGTGTCTCATCCTAATTGTTTATCCCTCGGCCAGCATGGAACCATTAACAAACAGCTCAAAGCCATCCGTTCGGGCTTTTTCATCGTCACTTTGGGGGAAGTTGTTGGACACAAAATTAAAAGACTATAATGGGGGGGTGGGGAGGGAGATAATATAAAACTATGTCTTTTTATACCCATTAGTGATTTGGGTGCAAAAGAAAAACCCTGCAGGGAGCCGAGCTTTGCAAGCTGGCTCTGATTTAGGAGTGAAGGCCTTGGGGGGGGGGGGCAGATAGTAGATCATGAATGGTTCCACTGTGTCTCAACCTAGAGCTATAGAGCTGGACTCCGACTCCATGCGCACATACACACACAAATACACTCACTGGCACCCACTGCACACTCCACTGGTCCAATCTTTTCATTGCCTTGGTGTCACTATGGAAACCCCCCCCACACACACACACCGGCACCATCACTCCCACAACTGTCCTCTCCTCAGTAATCCTCTGGGCTGTAAGGAAACGATACTGAAGCATGACTGAAAGGAATGGATTGTCGTCGTGGCTGGTGTGAAAAAAAAAACTTTAGAGGACTCGGACAAGTGTGTCATGCCTCTAGTTACTCCTTCACACCTGGGCAAAGGTGTGTGCAACGTTTGTGTGTGTGTGCCAGGGCGAGATTCAGGTGCAGAATCAATACACAGCGGGAGCAGAAATAGTGTCAACAGGGGGAGACACACGGCCGCCTGCACAAACCTTTAGGAAAATTGTGATTAGCTGCAGTTTATCAGCAGCCACGGCGTAAATACCACGTGTGATGCATTTACTGCCTGCCATTGGGCTCGAGCACAAAGGGATCATTCTGTCAGCACAGTGATCTCATCGCTGAGCTATCTCTCCCTCCCTCTGTCAGAGCCACGGCCTTGGTAGGATATCGGCCTCCATAAACAGAAGATTGTCCACTCCCACTAATTTTTCAACTACTCCACTTTTTTTTTTTTTTTTTACTACTACTAAGAATACTCTGGATTCCATTTGTCCAACTTACTCAGGCTCTTTTTGTTGTTTTTATAGCAGAGTTTGTTCAATCAGTCCTAGGCCTAATATGGAGTTTCCATTACTGTTTTTCTGCAGATGCAAGAGATATGATATGGGATTGACAGAATAGGGGAGGGGAGGTTGACGGGGGGAATAGGGAGGAAGAAAACTCTGATAGCGCAGGGGGGGAGTAAAGGAAGTAAAGGATGAGAGGATAGGAAGGGTAAGATAAAAGGAAGGGAGGGAAGGACGAAGAGGGACACAGGATGATGGGGGGTTTGAAAGAAAAGAGAGGGGAGGTAATAAGTCCCTCTTCCAATCTGGTGTTGTTGAGCAGGGGTAGTAGCAGAGCACACATTCCATTAGGCAGTAAATATTGACTCAGCAGCGAACAACTGGTTTCTATTGCATAGCAAACAAAGCTATTGTGTGCCTGGCAGCCCTGAAAGGCCTCTGTTTGCACATCACGCTCACGGCTGATAAGTAGGCAGTCTCATTCACCACAGGGGTCTTGTACGTCTCTCTTTTCGTCTGTGCTGCGCCCCCCCCCCCCCCCCCCCCCCCCCTTTTCTCTATCTGTCTCCCACTCCTGGCCTCCAGCCACCAGGCTGACAACCTTGACTGTAATCCTCCTCCACATGGTGTTTCCAAGTAGCCGAATGTGTGGCTGAATTAATTATAGGTGTTCCCTTCGCAAACAAAAGGCCCAGACATGTTATGCAGCAATAACTGTTGGTGTAATATCCTCGACTGGCAGGTCATCGGCATTGTTGAAACGTACGCTGGCCATCAGACGCTCTACAATATTTACCTTGATGACTGTACAGAGGGCTGGGCTGTTTGTCTACAGATTACATTGTGCATTCATGTGTTGAACTCTGAACCCAGGATTTGTGGCCTGGCAGGGGACTCTTGACTTATCGTCTACCTGGACTGAAACTGTAAAGCTGGGCCCACACCCTCTTCCTGAAGTGATGCGTGCTATTGCACCATTATGGGCTGACTCAGGCTATTAGGGCACTGGGTTGTGTAACATTAGCCTATGGAGCTATTGTGGTTTGTCCCAGGTGTCTGTAGTGTGGGACGCGTAATGCGAAATACAACTGGACACCAAGTGCTGCGATGTACAGTGTCATCAGTGTGAGACAGGCAGTGCGGTAACGTACGTAGGTGTGCGGTGAGTGTTGCTTCATTTGGGACTGTTGAGCAGGAAGAGGAGTGGTTGTCGGCAACAAGATTGAAAAAGTAATTATTTTCCCCTCTTTCCCAGACCTTCTCATAGCAGCGACCTGTAGAACACATGTCCTATGTCATTAAAGCTCTGAGAGGAATCTTTACAGGGTGGCAGCACCAGATGATGATTTTAACCCAGCATGATCATGTAACCCTGATTTCTTCATGGAGTAGAGTTCTCCAGTCACTCGGGGGCGGTGGGTAGGAAGCAGGCTGGAGTTCCATGGAAAAAAAAACAGAATCAGAATCTCGACTCTACTGTTGAACTTACTGTTACACTCATATCTTTAACGCCAACACGGCCTCATACCCGACCACGTGGTTTACATTGTGAAACCAAACTACTTGGTTAGGTTTGGGAAAAGACCATGGTTTTGGTTCAAATTTCCGGTAAAAGTAGGGCTGCAGCTACGGATTATTGTAGTATTTAATGGAGTAATCGGATAACTGTACGTACACAGCCCCACTGGCTCGAGCTGCAAAGAAGCCCTGGCCTCCCTGTGAAGGACGCTTGTCAAAAAGAAGCTTTTCGACGCCCTGGCCTCTCTAACGTGGCGTTCTCTGTTAGACCGGGAGAAGCTCACGCAGCCACGTCACGGCCAATACACTGACACTAGAAACCTTTTTTAAATTTGATACTGTATATAATGAATGGATTTGTGTTGTTAATTGGTCGCAGCGGGGTCTGTTAGCAGTTAGCTCACTCGTTAGCCGCTGAGCCGTAGCGGCGTGCAGGACTTCACCGTGAGGGACCATTAGAGACCATGTGACCGGCAGGTTAAGTGAACTGGGCCCTACATGCAAACAACGTTATATCATAAATGATAGGTAACCCAGCATTGGCAATTATGAGCTTTTCCTCCATTTTCTCAGAATTATTTTTTGGCAGGGACAAAAGTTCACATCGTATGTTTCTCCGGAATGAGCCAGCGCAAAGGACACCTATACTCTGATTGGTTGCAGTTGTTAGCCGCTGCACCGCAACATAGCTCATTACCTTTTACTTTTTTTATTACTTTCTGATTGATGCTCAAAACGCCCAAAACGTGACCCCGACAGATTTTCCGCTCCTTGTAGCTGAGAGCCCAGCCCAGCTCAAGAACATTTGGACCTCCAAAGAGCTGTCAGTGACCACCAAGATCCGAATATTCAACTCCAACGTAAAGTCAGTCTTACTGTATGGGGCAGAGACCTGGAGGATAAATAAGACTACCATCAGAAAAGTCCAGACCTTCATCAACACCTGCCTCAGAAGAATTCTCCAGATCCGATGGCCTGACACCATCAGTAATACCAACCTCCGGGAAAGGACGGGCCAACTCCCTGCCGAAGAAGAAATCAGGAAGAGGAGATGGGGCTGGATAGGGCATACCCTACGAAAACCTCCAACCAGCATCACTAGGCAGGCGTTGCGGTGGAACCCACAAGGCAAGCGGGAGAGAGGTCGGCCAAGAAACACCTGGTGACGCGACCTTGAGGCTGACACCACCAAGATGGGCTACACCTGGAACCAGTTAGAGAAAATGGCCCAGGACAGAGGACTCTGCAGAGCTGTTGTTGTTGGCGGCCCATACCCTGGTAGGGGTGACGGGCAGTAAGTAAGTAGCTGAGAGAAGCTTCTATCGAAAATGAATGACTTCCTATAACTTGAGAAGCTCAAGTCGGCGGCAGTGTGTACGTACAGTAAGAAATACTTCTGCTTCATAGTAAATCGCATTAGTAAATACAAGGTTTCATTTTTAGACAATGTGGCAATTTTATCGCTTAAATAGCATACAATAACAGGGATAGACGCTAATATTTTCAAGCACTTGCCACATGGCCACCCTGCTCCTTAATCAGGTTGCCAAAGTACATTTTTGGTGGCCTAAATGTAAATCTTTTTCACCCCCCCTTCCCCTTCATGCCTCTGGCTCTTTACACTGCATATACAAGCCCAGGTACATGTGACGGTACAAAGTTTACTATGCAGCTATACTGTTCTGGGGGCCACATTTTCAGGGGGCTGATCTGAGTGACATTTAAACAGAAAGAAGAATGCAGACATCACCCGCACAGTCCAAGTACCATGGTCAGCGGTGGAACACGTATTCTAGTCCCTTACTTAAGTCGAAGTACTATTACCACACGGTAAAAAATACTCTGTTACAATTAAAAGTCCTGCATGGAAAATAAGACTTAAGTAAAAGTAAGTTAGTGTGCAAAAATCTTAATTTCTAAAGTCAATAGTAACTACTAGAGCCCGACCGATATATCAGTTTTCAAATGCACAGTATATCGGCCGATACATCGTAATATCGGATTTTCAAATAACCAAATATTTGTATCGTATGGGCCTTAAAAATCCTTCATCAGTCGGGCTCTGGTAACTACAGTTGTCAGATGAATGTACTGGAGTAAAAAGTACAATAATTCTCTCTGAAATGTAGTGGAGTAGAAAGTGGCATGAAAAGAAAAGAAGTACAAGTACCTCAAATTTGTATACTTAAGTACAGTACTTGAGTAAATGTACTAATATTACACCATTGACCATGGTATATTGTAAAGCTCAATAAAACGCAGCATACACAATATAACATGAATATTTTTTTTATTTTTAATCTATGAAAATGCAAATATTGTTTAAATGTTAAAGTACTGAACATGAGGTCCCCACTGTCCATTCACAGTGTTTTTCTCCGTTATCATCACCCTAAGCTTCATGCCGGACCTCGTGGTCTAGTGGCTTCCACGCTAGTTGCAAAATCCTGCTCGTACATCAAGATGTGGTGAACCCAGATTTACTGTAAGGTTCACACACACAGAGTCAGATTCCTCTTTCAGCAGGTGTGTGTGCAAACAGCCTTCCAGTGTCAGCTGGGACATACATCATTCTGCACAGTGAAGCTCAAACATCCAAGTGGAAGGAGGCTTTCAACCTGTGTTAGCTGTGAGCACCTTTCACTGAAGGATGAAGAAACGAGAGGAAACCCATCTTTACTTTCTTCCATTTTAACCCTCATGTCGTCCTCGGGTCAAACTGACCCGTTTTCCTATGTCAATGTTCTTTTTAAATGACCCAAAATAACATGATTGATTCCACACAACGCTCTTTGCCAAGTACAAATCTCTACTTTCATTAATTTTGGGGGGTCTTATTCAATTTTACAGCATTTAAAAAAAGTTGTTTTGAAATAGTATTGATTAAAAGTTGACATATTCCAGTCTGATTATCCATCAACATCCATTCCTTTAATTTTAGTCTAAATAATTCCTAATTTCTGCTTTTCTAACTCAATCATTAGGTATAATTTCCTATAAATAAGGGGTTTTTACCATAACTTCCAAAAATAACTGTTAAACTAAAGTTAATAGTGTTACGTAGTGTTACACGTGAAAAGAATTGACAAACATTGAAAAAAGTGTTGGAAAAAAGGGACAAAAACATGAGAAAAAGTTAAAAACATTGATAAAAAAAAAAAACGTCAAAAGTGTTGATTTTGAATTTTGATGGGAAGACAACAAGGGTTAAATGACTTACAACAAATGTACAAAGTGTGATTCTTTTCTGCATAGCTTTGGGCTGACCGTACGGGTGAATGGAGATGAAGATTAATTTCACCTGCCTGAAGGTTTAAATTAGGTCCATTATGGATGTTGTCAGCCTCATTTTCTCAAAGTGGTGATTATGCTTTGTGTCACTGTACACAGGGATCAAGAAACAGCTTATTACTGTTGGGGTCTGTAGTTGTATGTCTGAAAACCTGATGCTATGGAATGCTAAACCAACATGGAGCACAGGTGTTGAAATACCAGAACGCTCCATTGTGTAACATAACCCTGCATGTGTGAAAAACCCTGATTCAGCCCACTTGAATGTGGAGGACAGTGCTGGAATTCTATGGTGCAACATGTAAAAACCTCAACTGCAGTCACTTGGGATTTTGTAAGCTCCTCAAAAACACAGACACACTGCTACCCAGCCACCCACCCACCCACACACACTCCCTCCGCCTGCCTGCCTGCCTGCCTGCCTGCCTGCCTGCCTGCCAAAGTGACACCCACTTTCAAAAAAGCCCACGAGGTGCTGCGTGCTATGTAGGTTTAGGTGGTACATTATAATTACATTGCTTTTGTCACTATGTGATGTTCCAACAGATGTTCAGAGAGAAAGGGCCCAGGAAGACACAGTGCTGTTCATCACAGTCTGCCGTGAGTCCTGTTATATCAGCTAAAGATTGAAGACTTTAATACTGCTCCTCCACAGCAAAGAAAAACGGCAATAAAAACGAAAGCCAACCCATCAAAACACAATATGTCCCCCTCACGCACACACTTTCATCCACCTCCCCCCGTCCTCTCCTCCCTTCCCCCTTATATCTTACTCTCGCTCCTCTTCTCCATTCATCCCTTCCCCAGTCACCCCTCTCCCATGCTACCACCAGCAACGCCCAGGTCAAGCAGGCAGTGGACAGGCCTAGTAGAGGCACTGATAAGCCAGATCCACCCTGACCTTTCTATTGTTCAGATGGCAATAGCAAGAACGGGAGTCCTTCCAAATCAAATATTTGATTCATACACACCGGGGCCGCTGAGCAGAGGAGGGCCAAGGTGCATGGACTCAGGGACCTTCCGGTACTAAAAGAGCCAAAGACGAGGAAACGTGCAAAATCCTCATGAATTGTCTCAGCTCTCGCTCTCTCGCTGCGACTAAATGTCAGCTTTTAGTGTGCAACCGGGGCCGGGGGGGAAAAAAAAGCAACAAAAAAAAAAGCAGAGGAGCATCATTTGAATAATGTTTCTGTCAGCTTCTCCGCTCTTCTTCATTCTCCCCCCGGTACATCCTCCCGTCCCCCATGGGAGGAATCTGCTACGATTTACTGCAACACACAGCATGCTCTACATACACAATCCACACTTACGCCACACATGTGCGCACACACACACACACACACATGCCAGATCACCATCTTGCCTGATGAACAGAGGCAAAGTAGAAATGTTACAGGATTAAATTTCAAAGTGCACATCGATTGAATTCCCCACCGTTTTCTTCTCTGATATCGCGTGTCCTACAGTAATATAGTGCATTTGGAATGAAAAGGGATGGTCCTGCATGGGGAACATTATTTCAAAGACCACCGCTGCTATTCTGGCTGAATATCAATGTTTCTCTCAGATTTGGAGCCCGTACAGCCCTATTGTATGGGTTTGATATCAGAGAACAAAGGTTTTAGCCCACGGCGAGGTTTGATACTAGCCTGTATTCCCCAGTGCAGACAAGGGGACATCCACGAGATGTGTCGCGGCTAACGTACTGTGGGCTTTCTGCACGGCTCAAAGTTACGGTTTCATTTTAGTACTTTTTGGTCTACGTGGAAAAAATCCTGCGTAGTACCAGAAGGCTTTAGGTTGATTTGGTGCTTGGATTTCTCTGATAATCACTCAGACCTTTCAAGTTATTTGGCAGACGTTAGAAGCAACAACACATGCAATCACCTGAGAGCCAAACCTGATAAATAAAACCCATCAAATAATGAGTAACTAAGGTCTTGATTTCCTTTACTTTTATGTCCCCTTGTTATTTCAAGGGCTGTCGCAAACGTCACTCAAGTGTAGGGTTGGGTATCGTTAGGATTTTTACGATTCCGATGCCAAACTGGTACTTTTAAAATGACTCTGATTCCTAAACCCATTCTTGAATAACTGAAAAATGACATGAAAGAGAGGCTCTTTTAACAACAAATTAACATTTTAAAGTGCTTAAATATTTAATAAGTGACCTAACACACAATTATAATCATTTAACAATAAATAACAGTTACACTATAAAGAAGTAGTCGGGGCGGGGAGGGGTTGCAGTTCGGTGGGCTCGGGATCTCATCGCTGCTTTTTGCAGATGATGTGGTCCTGATGGCATCATCGGTCTGTGACCTTCAGCACTCACTGGATCGGTTCGCAGCAGAGTGTGAAGCGGCTGGGATGAGGATCAGTACCTCTAAATCTGAGGCCATGGTTCTCAGCAGGAAACCGGTGGAGTGCTTTCTCCAGGTAGGGAGTGAGTCCTTACCCCAAGTGAAGGAGTTTAAGTACCTTGGGGTCTTGTTCGCGAGTGAGGGGACCATGGAGTGTGAGATTGGTCGGAGAATCGGAGCAGCCGGTGCGGTATTGCATTCTGTTTATCGCACCGTTGTGACGAAAAGAGAGCTGAGCCAGAAGGCTAAGCATAAATGAAGCACAAAAACATAAATGTTGAGTTGGTATGGTAACCAGAGCCCAGAGGGAGAACGTGGCATTTCAAAAGTAGCCTACATTTAGGGTAGCTAGCTAACGGTAGACTACAGAGAAAGTGAGAGGGCAAATATTTCATTCGACACATTTAGTGGAAGCAAAATGAGGAACCAAATTTTGTAAAATCCGGTCCGATTCCTACCAGTTGCGTAGGAACCGGGTTTCGGTACCGGACCCTACTGAAGTGAGAGAAAGAATAGACACTTGAATATCGAGATCCAATTGCGACAGTCATATCAAACTAAACGAGCATGCATTTGCATAAAGTTGAATATTCCTTCAAATAGGGCTGGGCGATGTGTGAGGTCAATACATATTTTTTTATCGTTCATTTACAGCAACGTGTTTACAGAACAAAAAAGGAGCAGGTGGGGTAACTGCTGCGAGCTGCTTCAGAGTGAGTTTCTGAGGGTTACTTAAAGCGACACAACTGGTTTTTGGAATTTGGCCATTGGAAATGTCTTTTTCACGGTTATTGTCACAGTCTTGGATCATAAGCAGAAGACTAACCACTCCTTTCTCATTTTTAAAATCATCTCATCTTAAATCAGTTTTGGCGTTTGCCGCTAGCTTTCTTATTAACTGCTGAGAACAAATAATCCATGTATATTCTGCTCCACTTTAGCACACACTATGGATGGGGGGGGGGGGTCGATACAACATACTATCGCATATTTTTTACGTGGTAATGCTGTATCGATACACGGACGCCAAGTGTCTTTTATCTTTTATTATATAAATTGCAATGTTTTGGTACTAGAATAATACAAATGAATTGCTTTTTCAACCCACTAGATGGAAAATAAAAAAGGTAGATGAATAAACAGAGAAATGTTTTTTTCTACGTAAAACAGATGTTGACAAAGTTTTCCTCCGGGGACATGATTTAAAGTTGGACAAAGGTTAATAAATTGCAATGTGTTGCAGAATAGGGCTGAAAGATTATGGCCAAAATCAATAGTCACGATTATTTTGATAAATATTGTGATCACGATTAATTATCACGATTATTTGTTGATTTTAACCAAAACAGCTAGCAGATAGTGAGATGTTTTTTACAGTGTGTTCTGGGGACAGGCAGCTAGCAGATAGTGAGATGTTTTTTACAGTGTGTTCTGGGGACAGGCAGCTAGCAGATAGTGAGATGTTTTTTACAGTGTGTTCTGGGGACAGGCAGCTAGCAGATAGTGAGAAGATATTTTTACAGTGTGTTCTGGGGACAGGCAGCTAGCAGATAGTGAGGAGATGTTTTTTACAGTGTGTTCTGGGGACAGGCAGCTAGCAGATAGTGAGGAGATGTTTTTTTACAGTGTGTTCTGGGGACGGGCAGCTAGCAGATAGTGAGAAGATGTTTTTACAGTGTGTTCTGGGGACAGGCAGCTAGCAGATAGTGAGATGTTTTTTACAGTGTGTTCTGGGGACAGGCAGCTAGCAGATAGTGAGGAGCTGTTTTTTACAGTGTGTTCTGGGGACAGGCAGCTAGCAGATAGTGAGGAGATGTTTTTTTACAGTGTGTTCTGGGGACGAGCAGCTAGCAGATAGTGAGGAGATGTTTTTTTACAGTGTGTTCTGGGGACGAGCAACTAGCAGACAGTGAGGAGATGTTTTTTTACAGTGTGTTCTGGAGATTTTTGCTGTATGTGACAACAAATGTTGTAGCCTAAACACGCGTGACATCGCTTAGAGCACTTTTAGTACCTAATAAAACAAATCACTTGAAAAAGGACAGACAGGGTGAGTTTATGATGCTGCAGACAAAGTAAGGACAGAACATTACCCACATATTGCCGGTTGAGAAGCAAAGGTCATAAAAGTTGCCAGGTGTGGAATCAAATCATCCGAGAAGACGTGAGAGGATTTTAGAAAAATATCAGCACTGGCTGCTGCTTTTTTTTGCCCAATTCCCTTCATGACATTTTAAGCTTTTTATTTTCTCCGATCACATGAATGAAACTCACAGTTTTTAAAGTATCATTTCCTGAAGTGAATGCTGATTTCAGTTGATGTCTGGTGTCACTCCCCGATGTGAGTTCAGTGCAGATTTGAGTTGCGCATGAGTCACTTTGCGACAAGTAGCATACAAGATGCTAACGAGAGGCTTCTGTAATGTCAATACAGTAAAAATGGACCTACTTAACCAAGTTGGTTCACTGCTGGCTACAAGTTAGCATCAAACACAACAAAGGCTGTCAGCTGAATGGCGTTTTGAGCTAACGTTAGCAATCAAACAATCATAGATTGCTAAAATGTATTTGAAATGATTCCCATCTTCTGTTATTGTTTGTAATGAGAAAAGTTTATTATTTTATGGATTTCACAAATTTCAGTATGACACATTCTGCCATTTCAATCTGAGCATGCTCAACTCAAATCTGCACTCGACCACAGCTGGTTTGACTCTACTCTCATCAGGTATGACACGTTGTTAGTGATAGACCAATTTTATCCAATATATCGGGCAGGCCCTAAAAAGCTGTAAAAAGGGTAAAAACGCAAAAGTCTGCTCCAATCTGCTCACAGTGGCTTTCTCGGACGTCTCTCCAGGTAGTGTCCAGGTACAGGATACTGCTGGAGACATTCATATCTATATATTTTGACTGGCAGGACTCCCGGCCCACACCGTGTTGTGCCTTTGTAATCTAAGGTTGTTTGGAGCAATAACTCCACCTCCCCATCTGTCCGGAATTTTTTTTTTTAGCTTTTGTTGTTCACGTCGCCATGTTTTGGTAGTACTAGGGAGAGAAAAAGAACGAAGGTTGTACGCATTAGTGTGGACTTGGTGGTGTTGTGTGGCAGTGCTTAGAATAGAATATAATAGAATGCCTTTATGTATACTCACAAGAGCAGTACCTGTGCAATGAGATTGAAGCAACCCCTTTACAGTGTCAACACAAAATATAAAGTGTAGGTAGTGCAGAAAAAAAGAGAGGGGGGACCTGGTGCACAGTCCTGAGAGCATCTATATACATATATAAAATAGCATTGTATACACATTATGCAAAAAGCAGTTTAGTATTAATAACAAATAAATATTGCACTGTAATGAAACCTAGCCGCCTGGTGTGCACACAACATCAGATTTCACGCACTTTTGCGTCACCCTATGCATGCCCCCCCCCCAGAAAACCTAGTTTAATCAGATCCTTTCTGTCTAAATATAAGTAACCTAAATAAGAACTGAACACACTGTTACACATAACGTGCAGTCAGTTAACACTTATGTAGAGGAGCTTTTACGGTTACGGTACCGTGACGTTTTAAAGTGCAACTGTTAATAGTGAAGTCGGTTAACCACTGCATCTGTACTAAGGGTGGGGGGAGGGGGGGGGGAATCAATACAGCATAGTTTCGTGATATTTTCAGTGGCAATACTGTATCAATACACAGGCGCCAAGTATAGATCTTGATGATATATGTCTTTGTGAGTTTGTCTGCTTGACAATCCCATTTAGCAGCAATAAAATTGAAGTAATATGAACAAACAGAGAAATGCATCTTTATAGATAAAAACAAACAAAGTTTCCTTTTGTTGACATCATTTGAAATTGGGAAAAATTATAAATTGGAACAAAGGTTATAAATTGCAAAATATCACTGAATATTGCAATATATATACAATGGATATAATATCGTATTGTGATGATATCGCATCGTGAGGTGTCTGGTGATTCCCACCCCTAATCCCTACTGCACAGTGAGTGGTACAAGTTGTAAGTGAAGTACCTCCCGTCACACGTTATGTAATGTGTAGACACAGAGATCCAGGTTGCTTTAAATAGCTGCTGTGGGGCTGCAGTTCTGCGTAGGACGGATATAGACTCTGGGCTGACCTGTGTCATTTAGGAAGGTGTGGAATGTCAGACCAGTGGCGGAGAAACACACACACTGTGACATTTACAGTAGGTAAAATGAGGTCCAGTCAGGCCAGTGATTTAGCAGCTGTCATAGATTTCAAACATAATATGCTGTTTGTATAATTGTTGAATTAATTATTCTTCTTTGCAAATAGCATTATTAAGATCAATGTCAGGGGTATTAAAAAAACAATATATACATACATCTATTTATACATACATACATACACATCTCTCTCTCTCTCTCTCTATCTATATATATATATATATATATACATACACTACCGGTCAAAAGTTTGGGGTCACTTCGAAATTTCCATTGCACTCCATTATAGACAGAATCCCAGGGTTAGGGTTAGGGGGTTAGGGTTAGTTTTTTTAACCAGGGCAGCAGTTTTTAGAATACATTATGTGCTTACAAAATTGCATAAGGGTGGTCCAATGTTTTCTTAGTTAGTTTTTTTAAATGATATCAGATTAGTAAACAGAATGTGCCTTTGGAACATTGGATGAATGGTTGCTGATAATGGGCAATGTAGATATTGCAATAAAGATCACCCACCCACTCAGATCAGCTGCTATCCTGTCTATAATGGAGTGAAATGGAAGTTTGTAAGTGAACCCAAACTTTTGACCGGTAGTGTGTATGTGTGTATGTATGTATGTATGTATATATATATATATATATATACACACACACACACACACACACACACACACACACACACACGTTTAAGCAATATTTCAGCCTTTGCTGTCCTTTGGGTTTAGCGCTAATTAGAAAATGCTAGCCTTCTACATGGTACCTCCTGAAAATGCATGTTTTTGTGAGCATGTTGTCCTGCTAATGTAAGCATTTAGCTGAAAACACCACCACATTGTCCTGCTAGTGTGACCATTTAGCTTAAAACACCACCACAACATTGTCCTGCTACTGTTAGCATTTAGCTCAAAACACCACCACATTGTCCTGCTAGTGTTAGCATTTAGCTCAAAACACCACCACCACAACATTGTCATGCTAATGTTAGCATTTAGCTCAAAACACCACCACATTGTCCTGCTAGTGTTAGCACTTAGCTCAAAACACCACCAAAACTTCACAGAGCAAATAGCATTTCGCATAGCTCTATCACTATAATGCTGTGTCTTAATTCAGATACTTCCGTCAGTACACTAACTTGTAGTGCACTGGTACATTTCTACTGCAGCACCCCTGACACGTAGCTAGGCTAAACGCGCACATGCATATACACAGTACCCGCTCCACGACAGTTACAATGCCATCATGTGTTGAACGCAAGGCGAGATATCCAACTCAAGAGCTAGCTAAATGAAGGTTCATAAAGTAGGGTGACCAGACGTCCCCGGTTTCCGGGGACAGTCCCTTATTTTGGCTACCTGTCCCCGGCTGGATCTGTCCCCGGAAATGTCCCCGGTTTTCACTGTGACTGAAAGACCCGAAATTGGAATGAAAGAAAAAACGTAGCCGATAATCGCACACCCAACATACGCAGGCTCCAGACCGCCAGAGCCAGCGGTGCTCAGAGAGGTTTTAGAAAGCCGTATTTTACGATGTTAAAAATCACTGATTATTTACATGGAGTCTGGTGCGTTTAGCGAACGCAATTTCGCGGACTTTTATGTTTTAAAAAGGATCTTAATCTTTAACAGAAAGGTCGACCTCCTTAGAAATCCTTCCCATAATGTTGTCAGACACTTAGAATATTAATCTGAGTCTGTTAGCAGCAAAACAAGCACTTTTATGAACGTAAATACAACCTGGACAATTATCCCATTAACTTACATTGCAGCGATCTCGTTTAATACTGCATCACTAACAATGGAAAATATGTCCTCAGTAGTTTTTGTTGTATCTGATTCTCAAGGAGCTGTTGCAGAAACAAGCCTTGAGCAGTAAAGCAAACGCTGTCAGATAAATGTAGTTCAGTAAACATTACAACATTATGAAATATTGAGACTTTCTATCTTGAAATATTAAGACTTTCTATCTTGAAATATTAGGACTATAAGGACTTTCTATCTTGAAATATTAGGATTTTCTATCTTAAAATATTAGGACTTTCTATCTTAAAATATTAGGACTTTCTATCTGAAAATATTAGGACTATTAGGACTTTATACTTTGAAATATTAAGACTTTCTATCTTTAAATATTAGGACTTTTTATCTTGAAATATTAGGACTTTTTATCTTGAAATATTAAGACTTTCTATCTTGAAATATTAGGACTATTAGGACTTTATATTTTGAAATATTAAGACTTTCTATCTTGAAATATTAGGACTTTTTATCTTGAAGTATAAGGATGGATTTTTTATCTTGAAATATTAGGACTTTCTATCTTGAGGTGTAGTGGAGTGGAGTAGGAACTAGCAGCAGGGGTGGGTCTAGGATGATACCTTTGGGGGGGGGGGGGGGGGGACCTAGAGAACAGCTCTAGGTCTAGTGTCCCCGTTTTAAGTTTTACAAAAATAAAAACATTACTTGTTTTGGAGGTAAATACGCTTCTGAGCTGAAAATGTCCCCGGATTTCGTCTGAGAAATCTGGTCACCTTATCATAAAGGTTCATAAACCTGCCTAACGTAAACATGTTTGGAATTTGTGACTCAGCCAACAAATACAGTACATGCATAATAGGCAACAGAGAAACAAAACTGTAAGCACTTACCATTAGCCATTACAACCTTCATAGCAAAACAATGCTACCAACAACAGCAATGCTAGCAGCAGGTCCGCCTCATGTTCACATTTCTTGGCCCTGGTCAATGACTAATTTTTTTTATTTTTTTTTATTATACTTTATTAATCCCACAAGGGAAACTATACTTTTCACTCTGTTGTTATTACACACATTACACACAGGCCGGAATTACACACACATGCTCAGGACCTACACATGTACTAATGGAGAGATGTCAGAGTGAGGGGGCTGCCCATGGAAAGGCGCCCAGAGCGGTTGGGGGTTCGGTGCCTTGCTCAAGAACACCTTGGCAGTGTCCAGGTAGTGAACTGGCACCTCTCCAGCTACCAGTCCATCGCATAGCTACCAGTCCACCGCCATACTTTGGTCCGTACGGGGACTTGAACCAGTGACCCTCCGATTTCCAACCCAACTCCCTATGGACTGAGCTACTACCACCCCAAATGTTACTAGCTCTGTGTCTACACAGGTAACATCACCTGTGTTAGCCATTTTAGGTTCACACTCAGTTTCGTTTCCATGTTTTGATTGAGTCCCCACCTTTGGTTTCCACACGTCTTCTTTTTATTTAATGCTACATATCCAAAACATTGTGCACTGCTTCTGGCTAACAGGAAGTGGAACAGGCCATCCCATTGGCCTAATCAAAAATCACCCGTGTTGTTGTGTTGGCTTTGTGTTTTTTTTTTATCTAAAAATAATCGTAATAAAATGAACACGTTGTTTAATATTAATAATAATAATAATAATGCATCCTTTATTAGTCCCACAAGGGGAAATTACAATTTACACTCTGTTGTTGTTACGCACATTACACACAGGCAGGAATTACACATGTTTAGTACCTATACATGCACTAAATGGTGAGATGTCAAAGTGAGTTATTAATGCATCAATTCATTTTTTTCAATTTAAAAAAATATAGTTTTCACACATTTTTTTTGGGGGGGGGTTCTTTACACCTCTAAGCTTTGCACTCAAAATAGTAAGTGTGAGTACAGATGTGTTCAAATTGAGACAGTCTTGTAGTGACAACAACAGCTACAATGGACCTTAAATGCATCATCCAGGTGTTGTTTTCAATCACATGCTTCTTCTACAAAAGCCATGTTGAGTGTGTCTGGATGCTTCCAAAGACGGTGTGTGTAAAGTGAAAAGTAGTGTAGACGTCTTAGGGTGCTGCATAGCACCTCGGAAGTCCTTGTCATTTTAACGTGACGGCGTGGTCAATAGTTCATGCACCGACAAAGGTCAAATCAACTCTTTGTGTTATACAGCGCAGTGCAAGGGGAGAAGAAAACGATTACTATTCAAAGCCTTTTAAATGAATTTAAAAACAGTGACTTTAGTGCATTTGCAATTCAATCGCTGTGTCTCGGATTAATGCAGAAAATGCCATTTGCATTCCTACTCCGAGCTGAGCTGTGTGCACTGATGCACAAGAGGATCCCAGCGACAGCCTGATTTAAATGATATTCTGCTACATTATTATCATTCATGATCACCTGTATAGCTCATTACTGCCTGGGATCTGTGAGAACCCAAACCTGCAGAGCAACATATGCACTGTGTACAGTGCATTGTAGGGAAAATCAGCAAGAGCACCGCACAGAACAGTAGGACGCATGGTTTGATGTGGCTCAGATCCCTCCTACTGTTCAACACTTCCCTCTGAGGCTTTAGTGGGTTTCTCATGATGCAACATGCTTGGCAGCTGGCAGAGTCGCAGAGCCTCGTCTGCTCCGAGTAAAAGACACGGCGGAAGCCCTAATGTTTTGTGACTTGAATTTTGATCATTTTAAATCTTTTCTCTGCTCTCCCTTCCCTCTCTCTCTCTTCTCTCTAGTTCTCTCTGCTCCAGCCTCTCTGTATGTGTAACGGAATCACAAAATAATGAGTTCCTCATCCTCCTGCGGTGAGCCGCGTTCACTGTTGCAACCCAGGGCTTCTTTGATATGAATTCAGTTTAAATCAGCCATCCCACTTATTGTTGGGTTTCCTTGAAAGCTTGTGCTCTCTTTAAAACCAATCAACACTGGAAGTTTTAAGGTCACTTTTGCCCTTTTGGTCGCCGAGGGTGGAACACATTATCCTTTCAAATAAAAGTCTCACCACGAAGAAATAGAGATTCTGCAAGATCAAAGACACCGAGGTGGACAATCCCTATATCTTCACACTGATTTCTTTCCTGAAATTGAATTGCACCACTGTCACGCATGAATAGTGATGTTACTGAACAAAATGGATTTAATTTAATGGAAAACAAGGAAACCTATGTTAGAACAACAGGCCGGAAGCCACATCATATAAATACCCGTGTGTGTTCTGTCTGCGTATTGTACAGTACCTCCATAGTAACCGAGATTAAATTAGCACCGTCGTGCAAAGAATGTATGGTGTATGGTATGCAAGCTACAATATCGTGTTTACCCACAGCTACGTACCAGCTCTGACATCCCATGCAGAGAGGAGAGACTATCACTGCCCAACCTTCTCTGTGGCCTGACTATGCAGCATGATTTTTATTGACACAAGCATAGAGGGCCTGTCAAGCTTTGGATTTCTCCATATGTGAAAGTGGTGTGCATGGTTCAGTAATAACAGCGTTATTCGGTATCTCAAGAGTGCTATCCCAAAAATTGGATTGCACACACACACACACACACACAGTATTTTGTTGTATGGCATGTTTTATTAAATGCTAGCCTGCTACATGTTACCTCCTAAAATGCATGTTTTTGTAAGATGTTGTCCTGCTAGTGTTAGCATTTACCTCAAAACACCACCACAACATTGTCCTGCTAATGTTAGCATTTAGCTGAAAACACCACCACATTGTCCTACTAGTGTTAGCATTTACCTAAAATCACCACCACAACATTGTCCAGCTAATGTCAGCATTTAGCTGAAAACACCACCACATTGTTCTGCTAGTGTTAGCATTTACCTCAAAACACCACCACAACATGCCAGCTAATGTTAGCATTTAGCTCCATATGTGGAAGTGGTGTGCATGGTTCTGTAATAACAGCGTTATTTGGTATCTCAAGAGTGTTGTCCCAAAACCAAAACACATCAGCAATTGGATTATTGAATATGTGTGTGCTAAACTGTCTTTGCCTTGAATGCTGTATCCAGTTTGTATTATTCATCCATTGGCTAATTATCCACATACATAAGTGACACTCGGGGCCCCAGGAAGAACGCTCAAGCTTGCAGACAATTTTATCCAGTGGCCACTCGTGGTTTTGCAATTAATAATCTCTATGTGGCCCAAAAAATATTTTAACCTTAGGTTAATTGTATGAAAGAGACATCTGTAAAACTGATGCTAGGACACCTCAAACTGCAAACAAGGTCGGCCATTCTGAATTTTTAATCCATGAACTTTTCCTATTTGAAAAACTCCCCTTGAGCCAAGAAAAGCGATTTAAGAATTTCCTTTTCTTTTTTTTTCTTTTTTTTAAAGATTATTAAATTATTTTTGGGGGCTTTTCCCTTTTTTGGTGATAGTGGATAGACAGGAAAAGTGGGAGAGAGATGGATGGCTGCAAAGGGCCACAGGTCGGATTTGAACCCCGGACCACTGCAGGACTCAGCCTACATGGAACGCTCTCACTGGGGGGGGGGGGCTAGAGGCTGCCCCAAAAAGCAATTTCAGAACATTTGACGTCACCATGTAAAGTCTATGGGCCAAGCGGGAAATTGCGGGAAGGGGATACTCTGGTTTCTTCCCACCATAAAGACATGCATGCTAGGTAACTAGGGCCACAGTTGAAAATTAGCTGACTCGCTAACATTGGCGCATTGACAGAAATGTTGATAAATGTGCATTGTTAATCAAATAAATAGATCTACTCCACATATGCACAAAGCGAGCAACTCCATTGAACTCAAAGGTGCCATTTTGGGATGCAGTATCCAGTTGATATAATACACCTAGGGTGACACTATAACTTCCAGAGCCATGCAATCTTGTGTGGTAAATCGGCCACTCTTCTTAGTGCAAATATGATCCGTGTCAGAAAGTTTGAGAGACGTAGCAACAATAACTAAGACAAGCCTGGGCTTTGTGAAGGGCTAGTGATCTAATCAGAAAAGGCATAAAATATCAAATTGGTGAGTTGCCAGAAAGCTGGACCCGTCCCACCTTTTACCGGTGATATTAGTGGGACTTTTGTCTGGGTGTGTGGAGAGTCATATACTCCCACCCGCTGCTCTATCTCTGTGTTTATCTTGAGATGGAGGCCAGAGAGCCTGTGGCTCATAATAAGTGACGTCAAGAATTATGGGAAAAAGCACTGATAAGTAATATGAAATTCTACTGAATATGATTACAAGGCTTGATAAAGTGTGAGTGTTGGTTGTGGACAGGAAGGCAGGTAAAGACTGAGAATGAGGCAAGAAGCTCATTATGAAATTAAGATGTATCTCTCTGCACACAGAAGTAGAAATATGGGAGGAAGCCAAGAGCTGAGGATGGAGAGATTTGATTAAAAAAATGGAAGGGTTGGGTAACAGGCAGCAGTGTTTACACTCATTGCTTGAACTCAGTGAACTTGATGCAGATTCTACAGAGGGTAAACATAATCCCACAAGTGACTCCAAAAATAAATACCCATTATTTCCATGATGACTGTCATCATCCCCAACTACTCACAGCAACAACAACAACTGGAATAGCAGTGCCTGAATTATTTACGTGTGACAGAGTCAGGTGGCATTGTGAATTACACTCCAGCTCCCCTTCCATGTTAGCAAAACTTCCAGCAGTGGCGAATGAGGCCGTTCCGTTAACTTTCCAAAATAAAGGAGTTAAAGAACATGGGTGTGTGAGGAACTCTATGTGAGTGACTTGTTTTGGCTGCGATCCAGAGAGTCCCTCCGGCAGAGCCAGTTAAAACACAGATAGCGGCACGGCTCATTGTTGTGTTCAGATCCACCCCAAAGCTGGGATTTGTGCGTGTGTAGTGCGTTACTAGTAACACAAACTGGAATGGGAGGGGATATTCCATTTAGGCAGGATGGGGTGACGTTACAGCGGGGTTACACTGGGTGAGGAGATGTCCTTAGGGAAAAGTACAAGTACAGTGAGCTATGCTGAAGGTTTTAAAGAATAGAATAGAATGCCTTTATTGTCATTATGTGCAATGAGATTGAAGAACAAAACTAAAGAACAACCCTGGTGTGATGCACCACCCCCATAAATACCATGGTTACTACCCTGGCATCTCTATTAGGAAAGAATGTGTTGGCATCGCAGCAGGATGGTGTTGAAAAGTTTGCAAGTCACATTTTGATGAGCTTTAAAGGATTAGTTTGACATTTTGTGAAATGTACATATGTGTTGAAGTTAGATGAAAAGGTTGATGTACAGTAAATATGAAGCAATATGAAGTATTCAAAGTACTAATACCACAGAGTAAAGTCCTGTGTTGAAAATGTAACTTAAGTATAAAAGCATGCAAGTATCATCATCCTCATGAAATGTACTTAAAAAGTATTAAAAAAGTAAAAGTACTCAATTGAGTTAAAAATACTTGCATTTTAGAAACTGAAGGGATCAAAATGGTTCTGTCAATCGGCTAATGACCTCAGCTGGACCATATATTGCTGGGTTGTTTAATTTTTTATAAAACATCAGATTTTTTTAAACTAAATGTGTGTTTTTTAAGCAAATAGCAGTCAGATTATTGCAGTGGAGTGAAAAGTACAATACTTCTCACTGAAATGTTGTGGAGTACAAAAAGAATAGATCTAAGTGAAGTATAAGTACCTCAAATTTGTACTTAGGTACAATACTTGAGTAAATGTACTTACTGGGAACTGGTTAGCTAAAATTAGAACTATGTCCAGTTTAACCCTTCTCTGTCTTTTTATTAAATACATGGTCAATAAACATGATCTAAATGGCAAAACACCAATTTCTTTGCTTAAAAAAACAAAAATTGTGGATTATTTTTGACTGATAGTTAAGGTCAGAGGACGTCGAGTGGATCACAGGTTATTTCAAAAGCTATAAAATTGAAAATCAATGAAAGAAATCATTTATTTTACCTGCCAAGGATGTCACATGGCTTCCATACAACGTGCATGCATATATTCATGTTATTTTGGGGCAATTTGGTTCAAAGAAACCCATAATTCTGATATACAAAATGGGTCAAATCTGACCCGAGGACAACACAAGGGTTAAATACAAATCTGTCTACAGTACATGCATCTCTAAAGAAGATTCCCCCGTTTCCAGTCTTTAGGACAGGCTTCATATTTAATATACAGGGAAACAAAAAACCTTGAACTGGATTGCATGGCTCGCATAGTGAAAATAAGACATTTTGTAAAATGTAGAGCCACAGAATGTTACACCTTATTTCAATTCCTTCAAAACTCGCACATCAGCTGATACCAGGGTCACAAAAATACAAAAGAAGCTAATGCATTTTGCATGGCAACATTGTAGGCTTTTATCACTTCTCAACATTGTGGTGAACACATGCAGTTTCCACAAAAGATCCATTCAGGGGAAGAACCGTGCCCTCCTTCCCTTCCCAGTGGCTGTTTCACAGCGAGCCCTCCAGAGATAAGCCTGTCCTTCATGTGCTGTGTCGAAGCCCAGAGCCCAGATTACACGGCCGTGAAGGATTCCCTACTGGCCGCCTGCTCTTCAACCACATCTCCTGGACATAAACAAGGAGGATGCTGCGGAGAGTGAACCCGGCTTCCACTGTGCTCCGCGTCCGTGTAATCTTGTACGGGCTGTGGATCTTTGTAATCCCATACGCCACGACTGCAGATAAAATAGCCTCAGTGCTGGATCCATGAATACAGAGTCGTCTCGGGACTGTGGACTCCAATCACCAAGGCACCTTATGAAGAGCTTACACCTCCAAGATACTTTTGCTTCTCTGCTATCAGTTGATGGAACTGCCTGCAAAGCAAAAACTACACTATTATCTACATCAATAGGATGGGAGGGGAAAAAACTTTCTTTTAGGGGTGACTTTCTGCTTATGTGGCTAAGAAACCTAACTGCATAATCTCTACAGAACCCACATTTTACAAAAAAACACATGGGACTTTTCCCAGTCAGCCTACTGTACTTCCACAAAATAAGTAGTTACCCCATTTCTTACTATACTAAATACTAAAAGCATGATTTCATTTGAATAAGCAGGATCAGGGGCCAGTAGCAGTGTGAGAAGCCCTGCCCTGGACTGGGTGGGATGTGTTTACCTGTTCAACAAGCAACACCTTAAACCACCCACACCCTTGTCACAGCTGCTGATTTGCATATCACGGTGCAAAGATTTCAACATGAACTGATGTTTTCTTTGCATGTTGCAGCAGCATGTTGGCAGTACTTGGGTGAGAAATCCTCCTCCTCCTCCTCCTCCTCCTCTTCCTCCTCCTCCTCCTCCTCGTCCTCCTCCCAGTTCTTGTTCTGCTCGTCCTCAGATAACTCCCTCCAGCAGAAGATGTCCTGTCGGCACCTGGCACCCAGGGAAAGGAAAACTTGCTATTCCCCACCTAACGCACGCACATCCACACACACACACACATGCACGCACGCACAGCCTCCAAATGTGGGCATTTGTGTGTGAGAGGGGAACATGTAGCTGTATGTGCGTGCATATTCTTGCACAGCTACTCTGCATGTCTTTGTCTGCATGTGTGTGTGCACGTGTGTGCATGTGTTTGTGCCGCATTATTATTGTGTGCCTGTGAGCTGGTGTTGTCTGTAAATCTCCCCCTGGTCTCAGCCTGCTCTGGCTGGTTTTATTGAAGCAACAGACAGCGTGGGCACACACGCACGCACACACACACACACACACACACACACACACACACACACACACACACACACGCTCGGAGCAGCCCTGATCCCAGGCTGATAGAGACAGACAGAGACTTGGTGAAGTTGAGTGAACAGCCTGGGGTTGTCTGCAGACCGAGGGGAATACGCCCCCGAGTTACAAAAAGATGGAGTAGACGCCAAAAACTCTGTTAACCCCCCAATCTCCACCAACCCCCCACCCCCCCCCCTCCCTGCTAAGGCTGCCATTCAGATCTACCTGCCTATCTGACTCCTGTCTGTCATCCAGCCCATCATTCACTTGTTTTCACCTTTGCATTTACTTAGCAATCTTTGTTTTTTTAGTTGTTTTTTTTTAGCATTTTTAGTTAGTTGTTCCCTTTTGTTCATCAGCGCCATCAATCTTGAATGGAGAAAACCAATGCATCAGCAGTGTAATTTTGTAATCAGCACAGCGAGGAATACAAATCAGATCGGCAGCGGGGCCGTAATGCATGTAATCCATCAGAATGAAAGTGTTACAGACAGCTGATAAACATGCATTTTTGAGGTGATTAATTGACTGAATAATAGATTGATCTCCGCGTAAACTCACAGATCGAGTTACTTTCTTTCTTTTATGCTGAAGCATGCCGACACGTCGGGGTGTGAGAACACGGTGAACAAGCATATAGACTCTAAAATCATAAAATCAATTTAAATATACAGACAGTTTGGGAATAAGAATTGAAGTGATGCTTTGAGGCAGGCTTTAACAATGTGTCTGATTGGGAGATTTCATTGTGTTTACGCCATTTATTTATTTTAGTGCTCTCTATTGGTGGCTATTAGGAAATTTAACAGCGTCACAAAACTTATCTCCACGTTCACGAGCCAGCCCGCCCCCCCACCCCCAACCCCTTCCCCCGCTCACACAGCAGCACCGTCCCAACCACAAGCTACAGCTACAGTATGGTGGCAACGAAGCTGTACCCTCACACAGAGACGAGTATGAAGCTAATTAGAGAAACATGCAGTAAATAGATATAACATATCACTGTGCAAATCTGTGCAGTAATAACACAGCTCTGGCATTTGCTTCTATTTGCTTTTGTGGGCTCGAGAATGAAGCTTATTAGACTTAATACCTAAAATGTCTCAGAACAACCCGTTCTCACTCCCATTGTGTCAAATACTGACACTTGGACAGTGGCTCTCCGCCATGGGCGTCTGTTTGGTTTGAAATGTGCTGGGGACAGAGACGCATTCGGGTGTGCGTTTCCAGAAGTGCTGGGTACACATTCATTTTTTTTTCTCTTTCTTTCTCGCGCAGGTCATGTTTTGAAAGATGCTGTCCTGGAGCTAATTTAAATGAATAAAAATGTGGTTTAATGTACCTAAACAATGATCAATGATTACCAAATTTCTATCTTACATATTACTCCTCCTAACCACTGAAAACTGTCCAAAAAATCTAATCAAAAGTCCATTTATTATGGACAGATGTTATCTGACATTAAGTGTTTCCGCTTCATTAGCGCCTATTGTAAGGAAAAGACTTAACATGGTTTGAAGTACCTAAACAACAATCAATAATCACCAAATTTCTCTCTCATATAGCTCCTCATAACCACTGAAAACCGTCCAAAAATCTAACCCATAGTCCAATTATTATGGACGTTATCTGACATTAAGTGTTTCTGCTTCACATTTTCAGCAGGGCAGTGGTTATTGGGCTTTATAAATCATAATAGTAAAAAACGTAACGTGATCTAATGTACGTAAACAAATATCAATCATCACCATGTTTGGACAGTTTTCAGTGGTTATGAGGAGCAATAAGAGAGGGAAGTTTGGTAATCATTGATCATTGTTAGGTACATTAAAACCACGTTGAGCTTTTTCCTCGCCATAGGCGCCAATGAAGAAAACGTCAATGTGAGATAACTTCTAGAATCATTGGATTTCAGTTTAGTTTTTTTGACAGGCTTAAGTGTTCATGACAAGATATGAAATTGATGTGCTGAAATATGTGCCAACAGAAACTGAATTTGAATCATTCATATTTGAATTTGAATGGCTAAACTTGAATAATTCCATTGAAAAACTGAATTTGAATCACCAAATTTGAAATTGTATTGTTTAATTTGAATCACCGCATTGAAAAACGGAATATGAATAGTCTAGTTTGAAATTGAATGTATTAGTTTGGAACTGAAATCCAATAAAATATAATCAGCAATGAAAATTCAACTCTCTATATATCTCCACATTCAGTTCTCATAATTCAATTTGAAGATACTATGACAGACATCAGGGTACTTGAAGGATAAAGGAAGAGCAGTCGAGCACAGATTGGTGTACTTCATATATGTCTTTTTTTATAATTTATACTGTTACATATGCTGTATTGATCCCCAGTGGGGAAATTACAATTTACACTCGTTTTTGTTAGTAATCACTACACACACACATGCTCAGGATCTATTCGTGCAAAAAATGGAGAGATGTCAGAGTGAGTTGGCTGCCGATGCTGGACCAGCGCCCGAGCGGTTGGGGGGGGGGGGGGTACGTACCCAATGACCAGGAGGAGAAATAGCATCTCTCCAGCCACCAATCCGGTCCTGAACAAAATGTGTCTGATGGCGACAGCCACATGGCGAGAACCAAAAGCAACACACCGCGACGACCAGCCACACTCCCCTCACGCATGAGGTGGTACGAAATCTGCAGGTACGAAATCTGGGGCCGAGTAGAGCTGGTACTAGCGGTGGGTAAGCTCCATATGTGTCAACGCCAAAGACACCGGTCCCGGGAGTGAGACTGTGTCGTGTGTCTTGAGGCCCGGTTCTACCTTCTTGCAGTGTTTTGTCAATGTTGAGCATCGGAAAATGCCAGTGGGTGGGGTGAGGTATGGCTGGGGACTTTTGAAAGCACCTGGCAAAGTAATGATTGATTCATTGGTATTGATCAGCAATCCCATCAACTCCTGCAGATGTATGATGGTCATTTTGTGCAGCGGGGCACAAAGAATCATTTTACTGATTGCTCCTTCATTCTGAGTGTCGTTTATTCTTACTTCATGCACAACCAGCCAGGCCAACACAAGACATGGCAATAGACCTTGTTTCCGCAGTAGTCAAAATATTGGGCCTGATGCTGCGTGGCCCAGCTGTGGCCATCTCAATGAAAGATGGATGAGGCTCTTGTAGGTGGATACAAAGCTAAGTGTCTTGTTTATTAATGTGCTGTGATTTGATCCATTAGCTGCCTTGTGTAAACTAATCGCTGTATAATATGTGTTGTCATTTCAGCCTAACTGCTGATAATGTATTCCTCCCCCGTCTTTGCAAATGCTGTTATTTTCTAATAGACTCATAGAAATACTGTTGTGTCAGGAGCACAGATTTTTTTTCTTTCAATCCGCTCCACTGAGCAGTAAGCATGTTTCACATTCACATTGATTGCTGAATTTGCTGTATGCGCCAGCTTGCTGTTCTCTGATATGGGCAGTAATACAGCGATACAGCGCGGAGTGCAGCAGATTTGGACAAAGCAAGTAGTGATGAAGCCTACCTTTTCTATTTAATTCTATCTGGTGGGGTGCAGATTTACTGCCAATCCAGGAAGCTTAGCTTTAAAAGAAAGGAGTTTTTAAAGGAAAACAAATTGGGTCAAGTCTCCGCCACATCCTGATATTACTCCAGACAACCTTCCCCTTCTGCACGACATGACATCCAAAGAACATCAGCACAGCGCCAACACGGGGGACGAAGATTATTGACTCGTAATAGCAGATCTAATGCTATCGCTTTCACAAAAGGATGAAAAAAAAAACAGCCTTGAGAACCACAACGGTATCACGGCCACACTGGCTGACATCCAGCTTGCCATCTTCAGGGATCAATTTCTTCAAAGCATAATGTACCTCTTTTATTCTCCATCTGAGATGCAGAGATGGTGATCTCAAGGTGCACAGTGAAGACTTTGAAGTGCAAAAGAGTCCCAGCCAGAGATGGGATACAACTAAAGTGATATGAACAAACGGAATGTTTTTTTTTTTTAGATGAAACAGGTGTTGACAAAGTTTCCTTTTGGGGATGTCGTTTGAAACTGGGAAAAATTCGGAGGTGGATAAAAGGTGATAAATTGCAATATATCGCAGAATATTGCACTTTGTTTAAAATCGCGATAACATCGTATCGTGACGTAAGTATCGTGATGATATCGTTAAGGAGGCGGCCCGATGCCAATGAATTTCGGAGAGTTATGGGAAGCTTTTTAAATGGGTACGTCTTCCCAACCCTAAACGGACATGGCCCATTTTTATTTACGATTAATTAATTTCCATGATAATTTGCCCCTTTTGAAACCTGGCACAGCAAACTTTGAGATAAAGATATCTCATTTTACAAAATTAACAAAATATTAAAAAAACTGTTTTTCTATTGACGCCCTCTTACCTTTATCACTGAATCGTGTGTGAAGTGACAGGTGCGTTTTGCATCTCTGCATTCTCTCGTTCGTTATACAGGGCAGGCTTCATCTATAAATAAAATTGTGGCCCTTTCTTTTTGCGGCAGCCAGTCGCATGGGAACTCCACTTCACAAGGAACAGCACAGAGTGCTGCACAGAGGGGGAACGAGGAAACAAAAGAGAGAAATAGTGTGTCACTCTTGTTTCTCTTTTTTGTAGCAGTAGACATGCCACAGAGTGTACTCATAGACAGTTAAAGAAATGGACCAACAGATCCCGTTGCTCTGGACGGAGACCAGTGAAGTCCATTAGAAGCTCTTTCCCGGCTCTTTCACTCCAACTGAGCTTGAAGACGTGGATTTTGTCTGAAAGTTGTAAGTCTTCTGGTAGCCGTGCAAGAGAAATCTCAATCATTCCCAATCGGCAGAGACGGAGAGGTAGGTATTTGTAGGAGATAACATGGACTCAGGCTAATTACTGCTAACTAACATGCTGGTTAACATTAGTAATTAAACCTAGACAGCTAATGGATTTTAAGTTGCGTGGTCATGACACAATTGTTAGCCTATTTTTACAAAACTGTCTGCTACGGAGCCATAACGTGGGATACAAGGTAATGGAGCCTTTTATACATTGTCGTGTTTCAAATAGAGTCTTGAAACTCTTCAGACGTAAAGTTATTTACTGTCAAAGTGGTGCCAAAATGAATGGGGGTCAATGGGATGCTAACTGCGGGTGATGACTTTGTAGCATTAAAATGGCGACATGGGGCGCTTCACTTAGAGAGGAGAGGTTACCCCCTTGGCAACTATGCAACAGCAGGTCGCTTGATTATGACACAATCAATGGGAGTCAATGGGAGTCAATGGGATGCTAACGGCAGGTGAGTGCTTGGTAGCATTAAAATGCCATATGAGCCACACTTCGTGGACGCTCGCTTACCCCCTTGAGTGTATAACATGGCGTGGTGCTCCCATAGCTGTTTGGGCTTATGGACGGGTCTGAACCTTTATAACGCCAAACCTTTACGCATGCCTTCGAGATTATAGACGTTGCTACACTTCTAGAACACCGCTTGATATTTTTGAAGTGAAGCAATACTGCCCCGCCCTTGGCCTCCCATTGGATTAGAGATGTGTTGTCTAACCTGACGTTTTGTAAAAAAATCTGAATTTAAATTTATTAAAGTGTGGACAATTTTTTTTCTTTCATAGACCCTCCACAATACAAAAATTGATGTGCATTTGATCATGTTTGACCCTTAATACACACCTGGGTGTGAATCCTGACGTTTGAGGAGTGGACTTGCTTGTTTCTGATTAATTTAAATGACTTTTCATATTTCAACTCCTCTTTGCAACACTTAGTGACTTGCATTGTGTCTTTGCATTGTGTACACTGCGATGTCCTTGCATACTATGTTGCATTGTCTTTTATTGACCAGTCACCTCAATTCATCTAGTGACATGGGGGTTGTGGGGTGGGAATGTTCTTTCCTGTTTTTGTCTGTGTGTGTTTTGAATTCAGTACATTGTAAAGTTCAAGAAAACTAAAGGCAATTAAAGACGTTTCGGAGAAAGAGATGGAGTTGCAGATGTAATCAACGGGGTTGGGGGCCACAGTCTCACACTAGATTTAATAGTCAGTTAATGAGGCAAACACATGTCACTTCTCGCCTTTGATTTTGTTCAAACGGTCATTGGAGTGGGATTGTTATTATTCATACCCAATCAGTAAAACTGCTTGTCTGAACACAGCTGATGATACAAACTATACTTAGCTGAAAGCATAAATGGCAGTCCAGGAAAAACACTTGCAAATAATCACAGCAGACACCTCTCCATCTGCGCCATCAGCGGGACAGAGAACATATACACTCATTCTATTGTCCTCATTATAAACACACCTGCAATTCCTTCCTTCCTACACCGAGGTTCCCACAAAAACCAAGCGGACGGGCTGTAAAGGAGAGTCGCGATGATGTAATTACACTTCTCCAAGTTCCCAGGATACACTGAAAAGAAAACAGAAAGAGGGGGGGAGGGGAGGGGGAGGGGGGGACACCGTGGCTAAACAGCAAAGCCAGTTTCGGTGCTTTACAAATCCGACTTGGGTGTAAAGCGATTCCGGATTACCCTGATGCATGATTTAAGGCCACATTCCCCATTGGTTCAGCCCACCGGAGCGCTCAGCACGGAGTAATGGAGGGGGGGGGGAGGGTGTTGTTGCCTAGTCTGGGAATTAAATCTGGTGGTTGTTGTTTTGGCAGAATGGAGGAGAAGAATTTCTTTGATTCCAAACTTGTTTCCCAGGCAGAAATAATCTAATTGGATGGATTAAAAGTCAGAGGGCGGAGCCAAAAGTCAACAGCGTTGCCAACGCCGTGTTTTGTTAATTCTTTAAAATCGCCACGATGTCTAGAATGTGCAAATTGGCGTGTGATGTAATCCAGCAACATCTAGCGACTTTTCCAGCATGCTTTAGTTACTTTCAGTTGGAAGTAGTTGGCAACACTCATTATAACGAAGAGCAGGATTAGGACAAGTGCCAAGAAATGAGGTAGTGGTCTGTAGAAGTAGACTATAGTAGATCTATAGATGGATTTTCCATTTTATAAACAGTAGGGCTAGGAAACACATTGCCTTAATGTCATGATAGTCAAGTCAAGTCAAGTTTAGTTCATCCATAGAAATGGAAATTACAGCGCTCACACTCGCATTCTTACCCATTAAAAACTAGAGAATAAATACAATACCACAAATACACTACAATATTATACACGTATAGCTTATATATGGACATTTTCTGTATTTAGAAACAGAGATGTGATGGAAACCCAATTGTATGCGGTGCTTACCCCCCACGCATCTCCAAATGTATATGACATACCCGGCCATTCAGAACATGTGACTGTATCACATGATGAGAGTTTTTGTCACGTGACACTTCTATTTAAGGTTATGGTCACACTTTTAAAAACGCAGTTAAAGCTACAGTGCGTAGCTTCGTTCTTCGCCGTGAGTAATTCGAAGTAATGACAACAAATCGGACGGCGCATGACACGAGCCTTCCGTGATCGCGCACAGCCCCCCCTCCTCCACGCAGTTGATTGTAACCCAGGAGGATAAAAACATGATGGACTCTTCAGAAGAAGTCATTGTCTTCTCTCACTACACTAAAGCTTTAAGACACACCACACTTTGACAGATAGTTGTTGACATGACACCCTTTAACCCTTCAACCCTTGTAAAGGGTTAAAGTGTGGCCTGGTGGGCCCAGTTGGTAGAGCAGGTGCACGTATACGTGGAGGTTTATGCAGAGGTCAAGGGTTCGAGTCCCACCTGTGACGATTCCCTGCATGTGTTCCCCCTTTCTTACCTAACTGTCCTGTCCATTAAAGGCAGGAAAGCCCAACAATAATCTTTAAAATAAAAAAGGGTTAAAAACAGAGGCCACACGCACAAATTACGGTAACATGAAAAAGCTAAATTTGCTCACACAGCTAATGTTAGCATAAACGTAACATTAGTAATATTTGCTGTTTTTCTGCTGCCCAAATGTGAAGCACAGAGCCCGCCCCAACACACACACACACACACACACACCCACACACACACCACACACACACACACACACACACACACACACACACACACACACACACACACACACACACACACACACACACCACACAGAACATTAGCTGTTTGCCTGATGTACAAGTTTAACCCTTGTGTTGTCCTCCCGACTTAAGAAATTTACACTTTTATCAACATTTTTTTCCTTTCGGCACTTTTTGTTTTATTTTTTTAAGTTATGTTTTTTCAATATTTTTGATGCTTTTTTTCACACTACTACCAACTGATACAACGAGTTGTACACTTATTCTCGGAATTCGGGGTAAATAGACCTCAGTTTTTAGTTTAAAAAGCAGAATTATGCTTTACAACTGATTAAAACACCCAAAATCCAACGAAAGACGTGCACAGATCCTTCGTTTTGCTGGAGAAGAGGGTTACATGAAACCATCCATGTTAAATTTCTGGCAATTTGGTTGAAAGAAAACCATGTTTCTGAGATAAATATCTCTTGAAAATGGGTCAACAACCCTCCCAAGACAACAGGAGGGTTAAAGCACAGAGGACCATATTTTTTCCCAGCATGATCTTTGTTTTTTCTTGTTCAAATGACCAATTTGTATCGTCTGCCCATCATACTTAAATCCACTGCTGAGATCGTTTCAGCCTCCGGAGCAGCTTTGCATCTTAGAAGTGCCCGTGCAACTAACTAGATTTAAACGATGACTCTTTGTAGTTGTCCTTGTGGCCACCGCCGCACTTGAGAAAGAAAACCTCTCTCTCGAGGGGATGCAGATGAGGGTAAAACTCCTTTATTGCTCTCGAACTGGGAACGGTATTCAGGGCTTTTCAGAAATGACCTTCATTTATTTAGAACCACTCTTGGGAGTTGATCGCGAGCGAAATAACTTTATGTACAATACGGTACATTTGAAAAAGAAAAGAAAGACAGGAAAACACGAAGTGGTCAAGGTTGGTGACATTTTCCTTTAATATCGAGGACTTTTTGTTTACGTTCATGAAGCTCGGCTCGGTCTGCTACCTGCTCGGATGCTTCCTCAAGTCCACGGACACACCATTTAAAAACAAAACAAAAAAAAAACAATAAAGAGAAAAAAACCTCTATTTGGGATGCCAGGGTTTTAACCACATTGCCACAAATTAATTGGACTGAAATGAAAACTCCTGTAACCACTAAAAGCACACATAATTAATTTATCAAAGACCCTGGCACATGTACACACGGAGCTACCATTAGATGCAACACCCCCCCCCCCCCCCCACCCCTCCCCCCACCCCCACCCGCCTTTCTTGCAATTCCTTCTGCATCCATACGTCATCCTCACATTAGTGCAGACACTGGGGTGCACAGCCTGCTCGGCTCCTAAGCCTTATTTTTTGGTTGTTGGGGTCGGGGGGGGGCTTCTTTCTGAAAGTGTGGGTTTTTGATATGGTGCCATATTCTCTGAAGCTAAATACCAGCCCCATCAGTAACTCATTTCTTATGGATGTGCTCTGATGTGGCGGCTGCTTCAGTCTCTGCTCAGTGTGGTGCTTTGCTGTAGGCACTTTGTATTCATGTTCTTTTTTGTTTTTGACTAAACAATGGCAGGAGAAGCAATTTAGCAGGAGGAAAGGAAGCCGTCGCTAATTCCAACGGCTAACTTATTGGTATTTCTCGCGCTTTCATCTATCGATTTTTGAAAAACAAAAAAATGTCTGTCAAAGCACGGGAGCGTTTGACATTTTGACCTGTGCTCCTTGGCTTTAAGTGGCTGTCAAAGCCGAGCCGTCGTGTCCCATCCGAGGTGCTGCTGTCTCATTGTCCATGTTCAAGTGAGCAGACAGTTGTCTTAAGGGGGGAGGGGGGTGATAACTCGGGCACAATCAAATCAAAAACCGTTACAATAAACAGTAACAGGAAATAGGAAACAGTATGGCTAATTGGGAGGGGGAGGTGGAGGTGGAGGGGGGGTGGTGGGGGGGTTGGGGGGGCATTTCCTCTCAACATCATGAAAAAAAGAGCCCAAAACAATTTGGGATGTGCGGAAAGCGAGAGCCTCCCCTCCTTCTTTTGAATTTTCAGAGCACTTTTTTGTGCGGTTGCCTATTAGCGCTTAATTGAGAGAGTCCTGGGATAAGCTGCGGAAGAATGCGAGTACTGTCCAAGCCGTGGCGCTGCCCCAGCAGTGCGGGGGAGGGGGCTGGGGGGGGTGGGGGAGGGCAAGAGAGGGCACAAACCCACCCTCTCATTTTCTGCTGTTTTTTTGTTTTTCTCTGCACGAGAGCGATACTGTAAAGTCCGCCAAACGGCATATTTAATTTGTTTGACGAGCCAAGGAAAATTGTTTGCCGTTGAGTCCTTTTTTTTTTCTCTTCCTGTGAATCTTCCCCCTCTCTCCTCCCAGCACCGCTCCATCTTTGTTCCATTCCCTCTGCGGCTTGTTCGACTACTTTTTCCGTTTGACGTTCATCTGTAACAACTTCAAAACAAACTGGCACAGAATATACAGACAGATGTTAGCGATGAAATATTTATCCCGTAAATTGTAACCTGGATTCCTCACTTGCCGTGTGAGCTTAGCCAACGCATCTATTATTGATGATGAATGGGCATGTTTTTTTTTTGTCAGCTCTTTGTTGATTTGTAAAATAGCTGTACGAGTCCTTTTCACATTTTTTATTTTTTATTTTATTTTATTTATATCTGTGTAAGCATGTAGCAGATGATGCGTGATGAATGATGATCGGTCCGAAACAGCAAGCTCAGGTCGGTTTTCACCCGATGAATCTTCATCTGAAATCCATCTTTATCTGCACTCCGATGGTGATGACTGGCCATTTAAAGATACTCAGGCTGTCTGTTGAGACACAGCCAGGAGCGCTTGAGCCTGAGCTGGGATCCAGATTCCTCCCACTGCTTTGACATATAAATAAAAGAGAATAATAATGTTCAGCGGCTGCCTGAGCAGCATGCTAATACAGCTGAAAGTGCCCTTTAACCAATGCACCATATCAAAAGGTGGAAAATATGATCCTGAGAGGCATCTCCCAGTCAGTGGAAAGCTACACAACTGGGACTCCCTGCCTTATTATATCTGCAGCTAAATAAAACCATTAGACTCCGGACGTCCATATCTGAAAGGGAATGTTGCACAATCAATCTGTGTGAAACTACCAAATCTTCAACCAAAGCCTGTGCCATGCACATACGTCCAACATGCATTGTTGTGATGACTATTTGCTCAAAAGCAACCCTCGGACTTCTTTTCATTCGGGAGTGAATAAAACAGAGACGGTGGGAAATTCAGAGGGTGAGATTAATTGGCATGCAAGCGGAGTAACTGTCCACAGTCTGCCGATCACAGGGCCAGCCAAGCATGACAAGCATAGCCTATCTTCTACTTTTCATTAGGCCACGGATGGGGCCAGCCACAAGCTTTATGCTAAACAGGGTTGATACGGCTGTCTCAGTCTCCCAAAGACCTTTACACCCTCCAAACAAAACAACAGGATACGTACCCGAAAAAAACAAAAAAAACAACGTCAGGTCGGGAAAAAAGGGACGATTCTCGCACAAAGTCTGTCATGCAAATAAAAGGAATGAATAGCTGGCGGGGGAAATGAGAGGGAAGTGCGGTATCAGAAGTCGACACGATGCGGAGAATCAATGAATAAATGTCTGCTTATGATTAACTAGGCCTTTATTCTGGAAGCGTGCCTGCCTAGTTTTTAAAATGTACATTTCATTTATCGGGATCCATTAACTGCGGGGTGTTGGCAGAATTATGATTTGTGTATGCAACGGTGGTAAACTAATTAAAATATAAACTGGGCTGAGTTGTTTTTTTTTTCTTGTATGTTCCCACCGTGGCTCGATAACAAATGACAAATAAATAGGTTTGGTGTAATTGGAATGTTAATAGTCTGTGTTTGTGTGTGTTACTGTACTTTTCTGTTGGTGGGGACTCAAAAGACCCCATCACACAAGAGCATCTCCAGCAGATTGGGGGTTAAGTTCTACTGGATTTGATAGCAGAGCGAGCGAAAGACAAATAATCATCTTGTACACTGGTGAAATATCCACTGGCAGAACATGTGTGTTTCTGATCACAATTTTAGGTTTTAGGTTTTTCTGGATACGTCTGTAGCTCCCACAGCTGTCTATGAGACAGGGACAATTCCAGGGGGCCAACTAGGCTAGGAATGGCGATAGGTGTAAACCGAGCCCTGGGTATCCTGCTCTGCTTTTGAGAAAATGAAAGCTCAGATGGGACGATCTGGAATCTTGCCCCTTATGAGGTCATAAGGAGAAATGTTAACTTCCCTTTCTTTGCTTTGCCCACCAAAAGAATTTGGCCCTCCCATGAGAGAGAGACATCATGATTTTCAATCAAGCAAATTTGGCAGTTGGTCAAGGTCACCCCCCCCCCCCCCCCAAAAAAAAGGTACAGACTTAGAAATGGCACATACTAAGGAAAGCTCATTGTGGGACTGGCTCTAGTGGCTGGAATTCTGCACGGAGGCGGAATTTTGATCTTTATAAAAGAGCCTTCAGATACAGTATTAGGGGACCACTAAGGTCTATATAAAAGAGACTTCAGATACAGTATTAGGGACCACTAAGGTCTATATAAAAGAGACTTCAGATACAGTATTAGGGACCACTAAGGTCTATATAAAAGAGACTTCAGATACAGTATTAGGGGACCACTAAGGTCTATATAAAAGAGCCTTCAGATACAGTATTAGAGGACCACTAAGGTCTATATAAAAGAGCCTTCAGATACAGTATTAGGGGACCACTAAGGTCTATATAAAAGAGCCTTCAGATACAGTATTAGAGGACCACTAAGGTCTATATAAAAGAGACTTCAGATACAGTATTAGGGACCACTAAGGTCTATATAAAGAGACTTCAGATACAGTATTAGGGACCACTAAGGTCTATATAAAAGAGACTTCAGATACAGTATTAGGGACCACTAAGGTCTATATAAAAGAGACTTCAGATACAGTATTAGGGGACCACTAAGGTCTATATAAGAGACTTCAGATACAGTATTAGGGGACCACTAAGGTCTATATAAAAGAGACTTCAGATACAGTATTAGGGGACCACTAAGGTCTATATAAAAGAGACTTCAGATACAGTATTAGGGGACCACTAAGGTCTATATAAGAGACTTCAGATACAGTATTAGGGGACCACTAAGGTCTATTGAACAGCCTCCAAAAAGCACCATGTCATGGGCCCTTTCACATTTTACAGACCAAATGATGAATCTGCTGATTGTCATCTAGATGAACTGATGATGAAAATAATGTAACCGTTGCAGCCCTAGTTGACAACAAGACACCACCAACTCCCCATTCAAAATGAATGCAGAGCATCAGAATGGAAAAGAACCCTGGTTCCTGAGTCCTCAGGATGTGAGTCAGTTCCAATTTGTAACAAATCATTCCCAAGGACAAATAGAACGGGCAACTACGCAATTTCCACCATTGTCTTATATATCCACTAATATTTATAGTGTGTTTCCAAAGGTAATTTAGGACTTAAATACTGTGGGCCATATTCTACATGTCATGCGTGGTTGATTTCTATTGAAAACAGTCCACGGTGTATTATATCACTACTGACTGTTCATTTTTGGTCAAATGTCAACAGAAGCTGACTGAAGCAGGGGCACATTTGTTCCTAATTTATCCTCCTTTTCTCTTATCTTCACCTCCACAGCAGGTCTGCCTCCATGCTCCCAGAACCAAAAGTCCTCTTCGCCCAGCCACAGGAAGTGGCCAAGTCTTGGCAGAGGGACAAAACAATAGTATCCTCTCCCGGTGAAGTGGATGTGAGTGATCACGGCGCTAACAACCACCGCTGTGACCTGCTTTATGGAAATCACCTCTCCACTGAGAGCGCCTCCAGCTCATCATAGGGGGAATTTTCCAAAAGCCTCATGCATGCCAAGAGTAATATGAGCAGAGGAGCAAGAAGGGCAGGGATGTGGTCACCCTCGTTGGTTGTTTGCTCTGGTGTCTGTTCCAAAAAGTCTAAAGGATGCTTATGATTTTGGATTGCAAGTGGATCTGGAGAGCAATATTGACAAAACCAATCACCAATCAGCGTGATGGCGGTGGATTGTTGTCATTGAAAGTGCTGCTGTCTAACATGATTGGGCCCCGAGCCCGAGGCAGCTCCGAGGCTTTCGACAGGTTGTTGCTCTTTTTGTTTTGCACGGTGTTGACATCAGTTGGAGACGGGTGGGCAAGCATTTCCTAAGAGGGCGGGTGGGAACGCTTTATTTTGATAGTGACCCCGGAGTCCATTCTTCAGCCAAGCATGGGAGGCCGCATTCACAACCACAGAGTGTTAATAATGTGCTAAACAATTATGTCACATTTGTGTCTCCCCCCCCCCCTTCCCCTTCCCCTGCTGGGTTACAGTATGCAAATGAGAAAAGGTCTGAGAACCATGCTACTGTTGAGAAGCAATGTGAATGGCATCTGTATGCTTTTACAGGAAGGGGGTGGGGGTGGGTGACTGAATTAGAGCAGTATTCCATGGGAAAAAAATTGGGAATAAAGAGGCAAACTTTGTGTTGTTGTTGTCGTTGGGGGGCTGGAGGGGGCCCACAAAGAACTGCTTTTTTTGAATTTCTCAAGCTACAGAATGTAATGCATGTCAGCAACGTCGTTCTTCACTTCATGTATTTGGGCGTGCTGGCCCTCGAAATAGCTCAGTGGGAATAACTAATGAGAACCGCAGCCAAATCTGTTGGTTGACAAAAATGCTAGAAACATCACAAAAACTCAACCACAGGTTTATTGTGGGAATCGTAGTCTTTGGCTGTGGATGTTTCCTGTTACCACACTAAAAAAAACAATAGAGTGCCAAATAAAAACGTCTAGTGGAACGGGTATGATTTTGGAGTTAATGAAATTGCCTAAATGAATATCATTGATTTTTTTTTTGTGTCTTTCCCACCAACGACCTTCATCTTTCAGCCATAAATTCCTGAAATTATTTATGTTTCACCAACAAAGGTTTGTGGGAGATTGTAAAATTGCGATGGGGTCAAAGCGCCCTCAGTGCTCTATAAATTATGCGCCCGGTGCATGTTTAATCACATGAAGCACAAGGCTGGCGGACAAACCCTGGCCTGACCTTCTCATAATTAAAATGCAAAGTAACCTGTTGCCCGTCTGCGACAGTGATTGGACGTGATGTGCAGTCAGTCTCGCTCCTGGTTACATCCCTCTACCAAACCTCAGACGCACTAAACTGCTATTTCCGAGGGTTTAGAGTTGATTGTATCATCATGTGCAGTATACAAGGAGGTAATCTGATTTCAAATGCAAAATAAAGAATCTCCTTAAAGGGTAACTACCTGTTTTTTTTCCCCTATAAATTCCTATGTTTTTGTGTCAAAGTGACTGATGGGAAGAGCAATCTTTGACATTGGTCCAGTATTACGCGAGATCGCTGCAGTCGACAGCGACGAAACGAGCTACAATGTAAATTAATAGGTTGTCCAAATTGTATTTACCTCACAAAAGTGGTTGATTTGCCACTGACAGGCTCAGATTAATATTCTAAGTGTCTGACAACATTATGAAAAGGATCCCTTCAGAGATAGACTTTTAAAACCTCTTTGAGACCTTTCTGTGTCACCAGAAACAGCTCTGAACACACCAGACTCCATTTAAAAAAGCTATGCTTTTAGCGTGTATAGAGCCAACATACTTTCACATGTAAATCAATAAACTAGAGGTTTCATTTCAACCAAAACTAGAGTTGTGATGGTTGGAAAAGTGGAAAGACAACCCAAAACAGCTTTTCATAGAGATTTTATTGTTTCCGTCGAGTTTGAATGACATGTTTTTGTTTCTGTCGACTTTGAATGACGATGCTAAAACTACTTATTTATGCAATTTCGCGAATGTATTTATGTTTAAAAAAAGGATTTAACAGAAAGGTCGACCTCACTAGAAATCCTTTCCATAATGTTGTAAGACAAGCACTTTTGTGAAGCTGGAAAAATGTCTTATTAACTTACATTGTAGCTTGTTTCACTGCTGCAATCTTGCCTAATACCAATTTCAAAGATTGTTCCGATCAGTCACAGAAAAATGGAATTGAAACATGATCTTCACATGTAGTTACAGGGTTTCTAAAGGTTTCAACAAGTCAATTTTAAGATGTTTTAAGACTTTTTAAGACTATAAATGAACACATGTAAGACCTATATCACAACAAAAAAGTCCGGAAACATCATCTGAAACAATTCCCCGATTTCCTCATCGGCATATAGGACTGATGTCTAGATTGGCTGCAATTGCAGATGCATGTTGGTCTCATTTGTAGTTGCAATACAGCAAATTATACTTGGACTAGTGCAAGAAAGAACTACAACACCCCAGAATAAAAACAAAAAATATTGTAGGAACATTTCAGTGAGCATTAGAGATAGTGTTACACATCGAGGCCTGTTTAAAATGATTTAAGACCTAGAACACAATACTTCAGCGGATTTAAGAATTTTTAAGACACCGCAAAAACCCCGAGTTAACATTTACCCTTCCGTGGTAAACAGAAAACATCTCGAAAAATAGCTTATCTTCGCAGTTTGTAAAGCCAAAAATGTCAAGAAGGAAGATAAAAACAGCTTTGGTTTCAGCCTGAAGATAAAACACGAAGGCATGAAAATCCCCAAAAAGTGGATGTGTGAGGATTCCACATTAGCGCAGCACCATGTTTGCTCTCTGTCGGCCTTTTTTTCCCCTCCAAGCTGACTGTAGTACTAAAAGGCTACTCGCTTTCCAGAGAGTAGCAACCATTAGCCTCAATGTCGATCCAGGGTTAGGAAACCTTTTAACATTCCAAAGTGTCCTCTCAGAAGCATTGTGCATCAGCATGCGAGAGACGCCGTCCACAGCCCGAGTCATTTATATTTCACCACAGGACCCCTTGATCCACAGAATAAGCCGGCAAAACAAAACAATCACTTTCATAATTGGAGGACAGATGTCTTTTTTTCCCTCGGGGAGCTGCAATTAATCTTGGAAATATGCTGGGGAACTTGTGAGCTGAAAATAGAAAGTGCGTGCCCTTTCTCCCTTATGAGATGTGGCTGTAAAGACCATTTGCATGTGCAGCCTACAGTGGAGAGCAATGAACTGATGACAGCATTTGCCAGAAATGGCGCTAATACAGACTTAAAGTGCCCATATTATGGAAAAAAATATCACTTTTTGGGGGATTTGGGGTGTTACTTTGTGTCTCTTGGGGATCCACACGCATACAAACTTGGAATGCTGTTCTGAGTGAGATACAGTTTCTGAATGTCCTTTAATGTGTAACTTAACACACACAATTTACTATATCAAAAGTTAAGAATAAGGTGACATAGTGACATGACCACCTTTCACCTTATTTTCACCAAATGCCCTTAACACACTGCTTTAGCATGTGGATCACCCCCTCTGCCTCCAACACCAGAGCAACTTCATTATCTCCCCTCTTCCTTGTCACATGCTACAGTATTTCCTATACGCGCTTCACTTTTTTCAGTTAATAACTAATTACTGTGACCAAAAATTAATTAGGGTCTAGTCCAAAGAATACGGGCGTGCATTGCCAAATTAATTCCTGAGATGGAGGTGGAGAGAGGAGGATTAATATTCCGCGCGAGGGTTCGTTCATAGCCTTAGGTTTTAATGAAAGATGATGGAGTGACATGTAAATATCAAAAACATACAGAAAACCTGGTGATTGACTTGGCTTGGCTACATTTGCATACTTGTATTAAAAAGAAAGGATACAATAACTTAAAGTTAAGAATTTAAGACCTGTGTGTTTCTCTCTAGTAATACAGAGTGATGGACGGTAGTAACGGGATTACTTTTTCCAACAAGTAAGGTATTAGAATTGAAAAAAATATGGCAAAATAAAGTAAAATTAGTAACGCTCTGTTACTTTTTGGGGGTACCATTTGGGGGTCGGCTTGTTTGCTGTGTTACCGATTTCAAACACTCCTCTGTGTGTTCTGTGGACAGCCCAAAAACCCAAAACGACATATGTGAGTGTTTTTATTTACCGCCGTGATACGGCCGTATGGTGGCCATTTTGAACATGTGACTGCAACACATGAACATGAGGAGAGTTTTTATCACATGACACTTCTTTTTTAAGGTCACGGTCCCACTTTTAAAAAGGCAGTTGAGGCCATAGTGCGTAGTTTCTGTCGCCCCCATGAGGAATTCTAAGTAGAGACAACAAAATCACACTTCCGTGACCGCGCATATACACACACACAAAGGCAGATGAACAGAAAACCTAAGTCTTGATATTATGGATTTGTGATGCGCAGATGAAGTGGACAGATATGGTCTTAGAAGCAAAAAGTAATAGAGCTCGTGCGCTATGACCTCGTCTTTTCCTACAGTAATTGCAATTTGAGCAAAGCGGGATGTCAGTTTGAAGTGAAAATATTCACAAAGTGTGAAATTAAAACACATTGTGTCATGTGGCTGTCGCCTTCTCTCTGCTTGCTTTCGTCCTTCTTCTCTCTGCCAGGCATAACACACAGTCAGGAGGCAGTTGTCATGGTGATTAATGCAAATTCACACTGTTAACCTGTAGACGAGAGAAGAGGACTTTTCAAAGCATCGCAAACCTTGCCTTCAACTAAGTAAGTGTCTCTGCTCACCACCTATATAACGGCAGTAGATATTGAAAAACATCCCGGATTTTATGAAGCTTGACATCTCGCTTTAGATGTTATAAATGAAATCCCCGCACTTTAGATTGTGGATTGGCCGCACGGTTTCAGGGAAACACAGTGTATATGGAGAGTCATACGGTGGGCTGGAGCCTTGCAGATGTGACAATGCAGTTATTTTTGGTCAACGCAACGCTGACACAAAGCAACATAGCAACAAGTTGTTTCGATTGACAGCCAATGCCATTACAGTAACAACTGGGATTGTTAGCGTACATAAATCGAGCAAAGCATTACGTCTATATTTGTGAAGGCAATGTGACCCACCAAGAATGCCTTAATGAGAGGGGGAAAGGCTAGGGACAAAAACATCATTACACCAGGGACCATTATATGGGAATGTGCACTCGCCTGTCCTCACCTCTTCTTGACCGCTTGACCCCTGGTTCCTGAGGCTAACAGTGTATTTTGGTCCATCCTTCTGAGGACACTGCCGCTGTCTGCCGGACTGACACAAGCCAGAGACTCGGAGAGTGAATCTAATTACAGAGACAATTATGATGGTGGCCCAGTTTGACCCGGATTTGTATTCAAATGGACTCATTTACCTTGAGCTTTGGAGCTTCTGAGGACGGCGTGTGGACCCAGACACTCTTCTGTCTCTCGCTCTAATACAGTCTCTCTATTACATACTCACACAATGCGCACGATTATTATTGACGCACATGCTTATTTAGCAGCTGAATGCATCATGGCTTTCCATTTTTTTCATTTCATAATTCAACCTGATCCATAGAATCTAACCAGGTCTCCATTAGTGCTGGGTGATAATTCAATAATAGGGTTTATCAACTGTCAGCAGAATCGTATTGTGATGGTTATGATCTTATTATGTTAACATTATCCATTTCTATTGTTCAAATCAATGATTCAGAGCAAGCTGAAACTACCAACTAACACGATTACTTATTGAAGTAAGTTGTTTAACCAGGCCTTCATGCAAAAAGTGGCATTGGTGGTGGGGGGAGGGTGTTTCACATGGCACAGCAGATAATACCATGATATAATCATTTCTTGCATCACAACAATTGTGAGGTATGCACGCAAAATAGACTGTAAAAGCAGTCTTCCAGAAATATGTGCTTGCACAAATGTGATTGGCCAGCACCTTGGCAGCTGACAATGCATTGTATTGTGAAGAACACTGAGCCAGGATAACCTTTTTATCATTTTTCCATGGAGACTTAATGACTGTGTACTCCCGATGTACTAATGCCGTGGTCCAAAATGAATGAGTGTTAGCTTTTTTTTGTTTACACATACTATTATTTTAAAAAATATCCTTAATTATCACAAAGGATTTCAACCGTCACCCTGCCCTACTCCATTCATTGTTTCGATACACTGAAGGATCAGGATCGGACTCGCCCTATTACCTCCTCAGTTGAGGTCAACAGTGTCCCATCCTTACTGTACACAACCTGGATGGTTCCCCGCTTCCTCCTCCTGAGGTGGCGAAGGGTTTTCCAGAAGCACCTTGGTGCCAACCGAAAGTTCTTCTCCATGTCTTCTCCAAACTTCTCCTGCACCCGCCGCTTTGCCTCTGTCACGGCAGAGGCTGCAGCCCTTTGGGCCCTTCGGTACTTCACAACTGCCACTGGAGCCCTTTGGGAAAACATATCCTGTAAAGACTCCTTCAGTCAGACAGCTTCCCTGACCACCAGTGCCCACCAGAAATGGAAACTTTAAACATCGTCCACTCAGGTTCAATACCCCCAGCCTTCACAGGGATGCATGAAAAGCTCCACCGGAGGTGTGAGTTGACAGTCTGTCGGACAGGAGTCTCCTCCAGACAGTCCCAATTTACACGTGGGCTTACCAGGTCTGTCCAGAGTCTTCCCCCACCCCCTGACCCAACTCACCACCAGATGGGGATCAGTTGACAGCTCCGCCCCTCTCCTCACCTGAGTGTCCAAAACATACGGCCTCAGGTCAGATGAAATGATTATAAAATTAATCGTAGACCTTCAACCTAGGGTGCTCTGGTACCACGTACACTTATGAGCATACCTATGTTTGAACATGGTGTTTGTTATGGACAATCCATGACTGGCACAGTCCAGCAACAGACAACCACTCTGGTTTAGATCAGGGAGGCTGTTCTTCCCAATCACGCTTCTCCAAGTATCTCCATCATCGCCCATGTGTGCGTTGAAATCCCCCAGCAGAACTATGGAATCCCCCACTGGAGCCCAGGACTTCATTCAACGTCTCCAAGAAGGCCAGATACCGGCTGGCGCCTCACATCCTGGGCAACTCCGGAGCAGAACAGAGTCCAACCCCTATCCAGGAGTACGGTTCCAGAACCGAGACTGTGCGTAGAGGTGAGCCCCACCAGATCTAACTGGTAGAGCTCCACCTCCCGCACAAGCTCTGTCTCTTTCCCCCACAGAGAGGTGACATTCCACGTCCCCAGAGCCAGCCTCTGGCGTCCGGGCCTGTTCCGTCAAGGCCCCTGACCTTCACCACCACCCATGTGGCAGCGCACCTCACCCCAGTGGATCCTCCCACAGGTGGTGGGCCCATGGGATGGAGAGAGAGGTTTCACGTAGCTTTTTCGGGCTGTGCCTGGCCAGACTCCATGGCAAACCCGGCCACCAGGCGCTCACCGACAAGCCCTCCGTCTGGGCCTGACTCCAGACAGGGGCCAGTTTCCTCCGGGCAAGGTCCCTTGATCCCTTCCTTGCTTTCTCATAGGTTTTTTTTAACCATTCTTTGTCTGGCCCCTCACCTGAGAACACTTTGCCAAAGGAGACCCTACCAGGAGCACAAAGCTCCAGACCACACAGCCCTCAGGTTCATAGGGACACACAAACCTCTCCACCAATATACGGTGATGGTTCATGAAGGCCAGGAGCCTAAACACCAATGATCAATGTTGTACATGTAACAAGAAATTCCACAGGAGTTTCCACATGAGCTTTTTTTTCCTGAACAAATTACCAAAAATAGGAGTCAATAGGTTGCTAATTCTTGCCCAGGGGCCCCCAAGCCAGTTAAACCGGCCATGCAACCAGTTTTACGGAAGAAAAATAAAGATACCGAGAAATTGTTTTACTCACTCAAAATGCTGATGTGAACCTACTTACTGATGCTCTTCAACTACATTCAAGGTTTACCCCAACCAATGAGAGTCTTTAAAAAATATTTTTTATTACTCAAACTAATCCTGTCACTGGGAATTTGTAGTTATGAAGTCACCCTTTGCTACTTTTCATGGCACACAGATGTGTTTGTTGGTTCACTGCAAGTTCTGTGACAGGGTCATGCTCAGTGACATCAGCTGCCGGAGGGTTTCTGCAACCTCCCCCCCCCCCCCCTCCCGGCACCCCGCTGGCTTCTACAATGTCTCACCCACAAATCTCTGGCGAAGCAGAGCTGTTGCTTCTTTTTTTGGGGCGAGTCAGGCTCTCTCTGAGGATTGCGTCTCGGTTTTCAAAAGAACTGACGCTCCTACAGCTTCAGTCGGAAAATGTGAAATTCAGAAATGTGAATATTACTGCAGCTTGAATGCAAAAACAAAACAAAAAAAGAAGAAAAATAACAACTAATCTGGCCCATTTTGTTGTGGGCAATGTTTTTAGATCTTCTCTCATTTCATCTGCTAATTGAAACATGCTAATTAGGTGTAGAATCTAATTTACTATGGGGCTTCGTTTAAGGAAATATGTTTTATTCAACGGGCAATCCAAGGAAGAGGAGAAGGAGGAGTAATATCAGGATAGCAAGATAACACTAGTACTGATACTCGTGTTTTGGATGTTTACAGTGACAGAATTGAAATGGGACTGACAATGTAGGAAAAGGCAGATAGCATCAATGATGATGATGATGATAGTGATGGTGATTATGGCACCGTGGCGGAGGCTGCGGTTGCCGTGCTGGCAAGCCATGAACATAAAGGAATAAAGGCGGGTCACTGACCTCTGATTTCAGTCCTATTTCCCCTACAAGCCACGTCCTAATAGACTCCATTAAGAGAGGGAGAGAGGGAGAGAGAGGGAGAGAAAGCCCTGACGCTGGAGCTTTCAGAGTAAAGTCTGCATATGTGATGACTTGCAGTCTGGCTGGCTGAATGAAGCCAGGCTCAGAGCCTGATAACCTCCTCTTTCCTTATTATTTCCCCTCATTTAACTCACTGTGTGCCTCCATCACAGTCCATTTTCCTGTGTGTGTGTGCGTGTGTGTGTGTGTGTAGGAGACCCAGGCGATGACATCTCTCACTCAGGCAGCACGTCTGCTATTTCACAGCAATTTTGGATAATGATTTATTTTACCATCCACAATTGGAAGGCCTCTACGCTTGAAAGGGAATGATAAAACAGTAATCCCTTTGCAATTATGTAGCGAGAGATAGTCATGTTCATTGAGATTCACTGATACAGCTGACGTGGACACAGGACAGCTCATTCTTCTTCTGTGTAACCAGCTCAGTATGTCACATTTAAAAAAATGACTTATTTAAAAATCCAGTGCGCAAACTGTAAATACTTGAACTATTTCTCTGGTTGTGTGAAGAATAATGCCCGGGTTGGGATTAGTACCAGACAAGAATGGGAACGGGAAGACTTGCAGCCTCTATCATTGCGGATGATAATAGATGGTGCATTTTCCTGACAAATTTGCATTTAATCAAATTAGCACAAGCCTTTGCAGCCCTTTGGAGTCTGGGACCCTGACTGGAGCGGTTGCCTGGCAGTTCATTCTGCCTTGCTGTTAGTGGTGAAAGAGTACTCAGTACTTTAGTACTCAATACTAAAAATAGAAATACCACAATTTGAAAATATTCCTCTGAATAAAGCTCTCCTGCATCAGGCTGTTTTCATGAGCCATTCTGGTATACCACAAGACTTTGATCCAGGAAATGCGTGGGTCCCTCTCCAATGTTACTCAAGTGCAGATTTGAGTGCATGCGTCACTTTTGCGACAAGTAGCATATAAGATGCTAACGAGAGACTTCTGTATTGTCAACACAGTACAAATGGACCTACTTAACTAAGTTGGTTCACTGCTAGCTACAAGTTAGCAACAAACACAACAAAGACTGTCGTTCAAAGTTGAATGGTGTTTTGAGCTAACGTTAGCAACCAAACAATCATAGATAGCTAAAAGGTTTTTGAAATGACAGTTAGCTTAGCTACAAGCTAGCAATCAAACACAACAAAGGCTGTCAGTGGAATGGCGTTTTGAGCTAACGTTAGCAATCAAACAATCGTAGATAGCCATTTAGCCATAAATAGTCGTTTTGGTGGCTAAACTTAACCGTTGGTGCCACTTGAAGCTCACTTTTTGTCCACTAAACTCAACTGCCATGTCCCCTAAAAGGACGGGCTTCCTCGCGGTTCCCTGTACCCGACTCAAAGTCACCTTTTGTTGGCTAAACCCAACACGCAACGGCCGCCAGGTGCTCTGTAGAGAACAACAAATTTAACTGTCGTGTGACTGGTCGCCATGTAACCCTAATTTTATTTCTAACCTTTATTTTACCAGGAATAATCCCACTGAGATTCAGAGTCTTTTTTACAAGGGAGTCCTGGCCAAGACAGCCGCACAGTAGTTCAATATTTAAAATATACAGTAAAAAATAACAGCTAACAGAAAACAGAAAAAGACAGTTGGTAATTTAACATTTTAACATTATCTCATCATCAACATAATCCCCAAGAGCCCCCAAATATTGACACATGTGCATGTAGTACTCAAATAGTCCTTTATCCTTTTTTTAAAAAAAACTGTGCCATTGTTGGTAGGTTGTCAAATTTAAAATGCTTCTGCAATTTATACCAGGATGAGGGTGCAAAAACTTTAAAGGCACTTTCATCTAATTTCATAGCATATCATACAAATTGGTATGCATACGTTGTAATTCGTAAACTGTGCATAAGAACACAGTCATGATAATGTGTTGCCTGCATTCATAACAGTATTGGCAATAAAACATACCTAAAGTATTTACTTCTGTGATAAATAGCCCCTAAATCAAGGCTGGAGACCTTTCTTTTTATGCTGTCTTTCTTAAAATTTTGTTCACTTCTCATACTGCACTGTAACTTATATTCTCGTTTTTTTATTTTATCTGTTTTTATATTTTTAATCATTACTGAAGTTACATTGTTGAAAGCATATAATGAGAATTATATGGATTACGTGTATAGAGCAATGGCTCATACACTGTCCCACACTAGCGTCCTATAATATCGTATTTGATCAGTTTTGTTTTATTTTTTTCAACTGCTTTTTAATGTTTTATGTAAAGCACTTTGAATTGCCCTGTTGTTGAAATGTGCTAAACAAATGAAGCTGCCTTGGCTTGCCTTGCATAACACTGATGCATCAACGTGTGAGCAGAATTTGACTGCTGTAGCTGCTTGAGGTGGAGCTACGTTGGAACTTTGCATTCACATAGGTAGTTTAGTCCAGCTGATCCCAACATTGGGGTCAAGTCTCCTCAGAAATGAGACTGGATTACATGCATGCATCTTTTCCTGTAACTGGCTTGTGGTTAGGTAGGCCATCGGAATCTAGCGCAAGAGTGGCGGACTCCGGCATTACCAATAAAAACTACTACACAGAGATGTAATGACTGAATGTAAATACATTTAATGGCTATTGCAGAAAAAAGCCAACCATAATACAATGCAGATTTGATTTCATTGTTTAGTTTCATACAGTATTATAGTCAAATTTAACGTTAAGTAAAAGAAGTAGTTGGGAAGTTCGATCTGGACTTGATCCGTTGTGGAGCAACTATCCTCGAACCAGAGCTGTTCGGACCAATCAAATTGTCAGGGCGGGCTTTATGCGATGATGGACAACAGTAACGTAATCAACCATGCCACCAAAGAGCGCTTGGGTGGAATTTTTTTACCAATTTATCAACAAAGACGGCTGCCACTGGAGAATTAAGATGTGTAGATCCGGCCATTGCATCTGTTATAGAAGATATCGACAGATAGAGGAACAGAGAACCGTGATCAAGGCGTTTTTCGATCGGGAAGATGTATTTGCAGAAGGGATTCTGCAACATCCGTCACATACTCGGTTGCTCTGATTGGTTGTAGGTCTATCTGTTGCTCTGATTGGTTGTAGGTCTATCTGTTGCTCCAATTGGTTGTAGGTCTATCTGTTGCTCCAATTGGTTGTAGGTCTATCTGTTGCTCCAATTGGTTGTAGGTCTATCCAATTGAGTTCAGAGGCATTTTCTTTCCTGGTTCAGTTGAAACACGCCCCATAATCACAGAGTGATTATATCAGACTCATATTCTGACTAAAATCTGAGTCTGACGATGTCAGGCTGGTCATACTTCTAGTATCAAAAGTAAAGGAACTGGTGACATTATTGTATATGATATTATTAGATTAATACTAATGCAAATTTGCCTTTTACTGTTGGTTAAGCTGTAGGTAGTCCCAACTACTCATACAGTTCAGTAGATTAGTCCAATGGTTCCCAAACTGGGGGTCGGGCCCCTCCAAAGGGTTACCACATAATCTGAAAGCTTTTGAGATGACCAAAGGAGGAGGAAAGAAATAATTCTACTGCAACAATCTGTATTCATTTTTTTGACTTTTTTTCCGATTTCTAAAATAGGTAAAAATGCTCTTTGGTTCCATGAATGTTTAAAGGGGAAATCACTCTTTGGGACAATGCATAGTATTTTATGAGCTTATCATACTTTTTTGTCTTTAATGAGAAATCCTTTGAGTGACATGAAAAATAACTCCAGCTGTTAAATAGATTTAATGGAGTAGAAGTATAAAGTAGAATGCCTTTCAAGACAAAGTGCTTTGCAATGTAGTCATTCACAGAGTGGTGGAGCCGCCATGCAAGGCACACTGGCCTGGGGGATCAAAACACCCAACCTTGTGATTAGAGGACAACCTGCTATATCTCCTGAGCCACAGGCAGCCACGAGAACACTACACACACCTCTAAACTATTGCATGAATCAAGAAAATATATTTAATTTCTTTCCACCATCGGTTACCCATGGACCTCTTCAAACCTGCCATTGCCATGGGACAAAGCCCCTAGATCTTATGCCCTCCCCTGAGACATTAAGATAAGACGTGTGCCTCAAAAACTGATGAATTGTTTCCCATAATCCTTTGGGTTTTAGACTGTGTTACAATATCAATGTGGGAAAGCATATGGAGGATTTGCAGTCTGGACACATCAAAGCAAATATGCGCTCTGAGTGCCACATTTAGGAGAAACTTTATCCATGATGGTCCACTTCACAAGAGGATGTTCCATTTATATAGCGAGGATGTGAGTCAGCTGCATGGAAATTAAGCGCAACATGTGTCTGGCTCCTTTAAGAGGTTGAACACAAGAATCTGCCGATTTTTCTCTCATGTGCAGGTCAAGTGGATAGTTCGGACTCAGAACTTTTCTTTGCTGGTTGTTTTGCTCTTAAGCGACGCACTGTGCATCATAGGTAGATTTGAAGTTGAGAAATCAAGGGGGGCAGCAGTTTGGAGAGATCAAGGAGCTGCAGCATTTAAGGCAAAAACAACACTCTTCGCCACTCCAAAGCTGGGAGGTTCTCCAAAGCGAGCCTAATTACCAACTGCAGGCAAAGATTCATTTCTAAACCACAGGGCTTTTACTGGAAATCAGAGGAGCTAATAAGTTGCCTGCCCATTCTAGGTCATCACCGTAAACAGGGGAGCAGAGAAGAAGAAGAAGGCTGTCTTTTTTTTTCTTTTTTTTTTTGAAATCTTATTTTCTTGTTAGTTTGTGACTTAAACTCGGCTCTTTGGTTTATCCACTGCTGTTTTGTATCATTATCTGTGTCAAGTAGAGTAATTATCTAACAAATGTATAAAAGCTGCTCTCTAATTAAATGCCATGGGCTGTAAGAGATGGAGATAAATTATTTATACTGCTTTGATGAGAGCTAGCTAGCTCTAAGGAGGGAGCAGTCGCTTTTGGAACTGAAAACCACTGCAGTGAGATTTTACAGAAACTTTTCTAGGGGGTGTTTGGGGGGAGAAAAGAGTGTGAGTGTTTGCCACTGGGAGCGAGCGTGCATCAGGTTTCTGGGTTTAGCAACCAGTTTCTGCAAAGTTATAATTTGCTCGTTGGCGAAAGATATTTCCATGCATGTTACAAGTTGAGGTGAGACCACTTAGAGCTTCTAATAGGTGACTGTTTAACAACTAATATATATATTGCGCAAAGTAGAAAAAAATTCTAAAATATGATATCTGATATGTGCACCCTGCTCACACCCTGACCCTAACCAGACTGTGTCATTTGGCGGATGTGGCTCAAGTGGTTGTGGTCCATTGGAAGGTTGGAGGTTTGAGCCCTAGCCCCCTAGCAGTCCCAAGTCCAAGTGCCTTAGGGTGAGACACTGAACTCTGAATTGGACATTGGATTCAAATTTATTTATAGTATCAAATCATAACAAAAGTTATCTCGAGACACTTTACAGATATAGGTCTAGACCACACTCTGTAATGTACAAACACCCAACAATTGCAGTAATTTCCCCAAGAGCAAGCAATTAGTGCCTTTTAGGGAAAAACCTGGGACAGACCCAGGCTCTTGGTAGGCGGAGTCTAATGGGGCCGGTTGGTGGGGGGGCTTTGGGGGGGGTGATGCACAGTGGCAATAATAGTCACAATAAAGATAATGGAACTATGACTAGAAATGGTAGTAGTTCATGTCATAGCAGGGCATCAGTGGGCGTAGCGGGATGCAACAGGGTATTGTGAATGGTTCCTGTACTTTGTAAAAGTGCTTTGGGTAGTTGTTAAGATTAGAAAGGCGCTATATAAGAACACTCCATTAATACTTCCATTCATCAACAAGCTGCAACCTACCACGAAAAAAATGAAAATAAAAGAAGCTTTCACAGTAATGGAGCATAACTGAGGAAGAATCAACAAATGAGACAAAGGAAGCAAGCCAAAGTCAGATAAGAATTTCTTATTATTCCAATAAAAAATACATTCATACAGAAATATAACAATTTTGCAAAACAATTTCAAATAAAAATTTCATAAAGCATAAACATAACAATTTTACAAAAGTTTTTTTTTTGTCTTCTTTTTATACAAAGATTCAGTTGAGAACAAAGAGTTGTGTGTGTGTGTGTGTGTGTCTGTCTGAAGAAGTCGGGGCAGTGGGATAAAGGCGATGATGAGAAGCGGAAAAGATGCGCGCAAACACGGGGCTTAATCAAGGCTCAATTACCACTTGAACAGCATTGGCTGCCTTTTTTTTATCTCTCTCCTCCTCTCTCTCTCTCCACAGAATAGATGTTCCTCTCCTTTGCCCACAAAAAGCACTGCCAGCACTCCCAAATCTATCGCAGCAAGCAGTTTCAACTTTGTACTCATCCTGTTTCTTTCACCTGCTTATCTGAAATCCATAAGTCGCAGCCTCGCCACGGTGCAACTTTCTGCAACATTGAACTCCTCCAGCATGGTTGCATGGACGACTCCTATCCTGAAACAGTAATAACTATGATCCCTATCATCCACATTTTGTTCAGCCCCCCCACCCCCCTTTCACCGCCAATAAAAATCAAACCCAGATCCACGCTTAAAGAGCCGAATCTATCATGGGCTTTTTTCTTGCTCTTGTCAAACTTCCATAAAGCACCATTAACACTTGATCTTTATCCCTGTCCCCAGAGCTAGCCCCCCCCAGCTCATTCCTGTGGTTTTCATAATACTGTTGCAGCTTGGCTAAAACAACGGTCCCCAGACAGGTCAATAACCAACCTACACAGTCAGCAGTCTGTGACAGATTCCATGCCAACAAAGCCTTCAGCAATTCATTACCGAGAGGCAGTACAAGGCGAGGTCTGTCCGACTGCAGCCTGTTAATTACAATAAATCTTTAGCTTTTTCTTCAGTCCCACTTGCAGGGATGGAGGGACAGAAAGGAACGGGGGGGGAAATATAGGAGACAATGGTGTCGGTGATGGTGCGGAGGGATACGGCGAAAAAGGAGCAGCACTGAATGAACTGCACATAAAAAAAAAAAAAAACACATTTTTATTCACCTAGTCTGGTTGTTTTGTACCTTTAGAGCTGTGTGTGTGTGTGTGTGTGTGTGTGTGTGTGTGTGTGTGTGTGTGTGTGTGTGTGTGTGTGTGTGTGTGTGTGTGTGTGATTGACTCGAGTACATACTACACAGTAGTTAACATCTTTAATAAATGAATTTTAAGTGCTCTAAACATACAGCGTTTGTCTTATTTACATGTTCGGATTGAATCAAAAGGGATAGACTATCAACTAATCTGGTGCTCTGACTCTACGACGACTGAGAGAAAGGTGCTTTTCTGAACGTTCACATTTCAACGACACAAGTAAAAACGAAGGAACAGACGCGGACAACGGTCATTGAACACAAAAAGATGTGCGAGTTAATGCGTAATCGAGCCTTGATCAAGCTTGTCAAATCACCCATACAACAACTGTGACTTCCCCCAGGGAGCAAAAAGCACGGCTTCCACCCGGGCTGAGTCACTTGCATAAGGCACCATTAAGGTCAACAGTGCATTATTAGATAGAAAAGAAAGTACAAAAAATCAAAATTACTCCTCAAGGCATAGGATGAATGAGAACATGAGTAAGCAGTGGTGAAATCTCCAGCCAGAATGAAACGGATGAAGTAGTAAAAAATTAAAAAAAAGAGGAAATCATCAAGGCTTTATGTACAATATTGTAACATTTAACCGTCCGCACTTTAGCTGCACTTTTATTGAAACTATTTGCAGTCCTGATTACAGTGGAAACATGAAATGAACAAACCCTAGAACCATGCAACACCTGTCTATGATACTGAAGTTATAGTATAGTTGTGTTATACCTCTAAGCACACAGCTTATACAATTGGACTACAAATCAACTTTGTAGCTTGTAAAAAAATAATTAACCAGGCTACATAACACATTGCACATTTAGTAGCTGCACCAAAAAACACCAAAAAAAGCTCCTGTCATACAGTGACCAGGAGGAAGATAGGGGGGGGGGGGGGGGTCTTGGTCCCTGGGACACGGACCGAAATGGGGGCACGTCCAACTTAAGTCAAACCCAAGGCCTCAAGAGGGCCCCCCCGCCCCCCCCGCGCCCACAGTCTGTGGACAGACAGGCAGGGACTTCCATCCTGCCCCATCCTCATACTGCCACCGGGAAACACAAGCGGAATGTCCCCCCCCCCCTCCCCCAGAAACCCATTCAGTCCACAGCAACATTGGTACCAGCCCCGAACCATCCATCAATCCATCTCTTCTCCCCCCCACCCCCGAAAAAAAAAATCTTCTTCTCTCTTCCCAGGGGGCCGGTCAACCAATCTCAGACATTCACAGTGCACACATGCTTACCTCAGACAGTTTTTGTACCAGTGTATCTGCTGTCCGGGAGATGCCCCCCCCCCAAAAAAAAACATCATGCACCATACATACAAATCATTCAGCCTTTTTTGTTTGTGTCTTTTATCTTCTTTTTTTGCTGTCTTTTTTGTGTGTGTTGTAAGTCCTCAATCTCAATCTTCCTTTTTGTTGCAACAGACAACCTTCAGAGCGCCTTTCTCCAAAGAGAGGTCCCGGAGGCACTGGGTTTCAGTATGGTGCAAAAACGGCATGCTTTGGCTGGAACACACTCCCGCCACTCTGTTCTGGGACAGTTCAACCAAGAGACTGGTCGGGAGACGGCGTTTGCTTTTTTTTTTTTTTTCTCTCAATTCCTCCTTTCAAACTTTCCTCTTCTCTGCGTTGCTTGGTTGAAGCTCGGCCTGCCCTAGACGTGTCTCTTCATGTGAAGAGCCAGATGGTCGGACCTGGAGAAACATCTGGGGACAGATGGGAGGAGGGGGGAAGGAAGTCAGTCACAATGCAAAGATGGACAGCTGGTCAATGACCTCCTGATTAGAGCTGCACAGATTCATCGACTGAATGAATCAAAGTAGTCAGCTATTAAATTAATCGGCAAGTATGTCATATCATAAGCAACTAATCCGGTTTCTTATGAAAGAAAATGGAAATTCTTTGATTCCAGCTTCTTCAATGTGAATATTCTATAGTTCCTTCACTCCTCTTGGACATTTAATGGAAGAGTTGTGGACGTTTGGGGACGTCATCTTAGGAAACACTGAGCGACATTTTTCACAATTTCCTGACATTTTATAGACCTAACAGCTAATCAATTACATTTTTTCAACAATGAAAATAATCGTAAACTGCAGCCGATACTGGATTTTCAAGGCTGGTCCTGATATCTAGCTCTCGTGTTTTGTTGCTCTCGGTGTCTCAGACAGGCATCCTTATCTGGATGGCAAAACAAATAGATCACAGCAACAGTGGTGCACGTCACGAGTGCATGCCTGGCATCTGTGTGTGTGTGTGTATGTGTGTGTGTGTGTGTGTGGGGGGGGGGGGGGGTCTTACCTGTCACAGTGACTGCATTTAAATGGCTTTGCCCAGTGTGCTTCCTGAAGTGTCTGGTCAACTCGTCGCTTCGTGCAAAACGCCACTCGCAGCCCCTCCATGAACACCTGTAAGGCTTTTCACCTGCAGGACAAACAAGGGGGGGGGCGGGGGGTTAATTGAGCTCAAGGCACTACAAGGAATGCTCTCCCGCTCAGGCTGTGATTGGTCAACTTTGATCTGTTGTTATTCAAATTGCGTCCATATCAATCATCCCAGGGCCAGGGCAGATGACATAAGCGCTGACAAGACACCCGAGACCCAGATTCCGCTGGACCTGTTGGACCACTAGCTGCGTTTTAACAACCTGAAACATGCGAAGAATGCTAAGAGCGATACTGTGCAGCTGAATGTGAAGTGAATGTGGAAGGGAAAAAGTCACACGTGCAAATTTCACGCTGCTAGTCAAAAATAAGAAGAAAAAAAACACTCAAGTGACCATTCAGAGCCCTTCCAACTCCGCGCCCCCCAGGCTCCCCGCCCATTCACCGCTTTCCCATGGTGAAACTCAATCTGTTTTCAAGTCCTTTTATCTCCCATGTGCTACCCCTCCTCCCCTCTCTCGCCCGCCCACTCTCTGGCTCAGTCAGTCACATTCCAGATAGATTAGGTCACAGTTTAGGTATCCAGCCATGCAGAGCTAATACTCAGTACGCCAGCTGAGGGCATCATGCAATGTGGACCTTTAATTACATTACACAATGGATGGACAATGCCATCAAGGTGGAAGACTGAATTGAAAGCACTTCCGCCATTCACTCAATAAAAAAAAAGGGCTTTTTTTTTGTTGAATGAATTGATTTTGCAGCAGAGAAGACCCTCACGTCGGTTCTCTGTAGTACTTTTCTGTTCCATCAGAGATACATCACATGTGGTTTTGATACGGGCCAGCTCGGCTCTGATAGGTGCTTGAGACTCACCTGTGTGAGTGCGCTGGTGTGCTTTTAGGTGGGAGCTCTTCGTGTAAACCTTGCGACACCCGTTGAAGTTACACCTGTGTACTCGTCTCCTGCCGTCCGGGGACGCGTCCCCGCAGATGAGTCCCGTCTTTTCCGTGCTCTTTGCCACCCCGCCACTCCTGATTTTGACCGGCAAGTGCAACTCTGCGTGCGTGGCGACCCAGCCGTTAGTCACGCCGCCGGCCTCCAAATTGGCCTCCGGAGAGGACGGGGGAGTGCTTATGATGGAGGGGCTAAAAGGTCCAGAGCCAACCAAGACGGAGCCCAGAGGGTTGGAGGTAAAGCTGTGTATGGGCGAGAGCTCCTCAGAACTGTCTGAAGCTTCGCTGCTGGCGTCAGAATTCACACTGTTGGTGTCCAAGATTTGGCTGTCCTGATTGTCCTCCTCGTGGGCCGCGGGCAGCTTGGGGTCGGACTCGGCCTTGGCCTTGTCCCCGCAGGCCAAGATCAACTTACTCCAGAGGTCCTCCTGGCTGTCGAACTTGAGGTCGGCTGTGGAGACGTAAGGCTCGCTCTGGAGGTAGCGCTCCAACTCCAAGCATGTCTGGTCGGGTGAGAAGATACAGTCAGAATGAATGAATTACAACAGCGGCCCCCCCATTCATTCACACGCCAGCAAAATGCTGCTGTGTGGGAAATCCTTTTAAATGATGCATGGGCACATACCCCCAAAATGCCTCGTGTGGCAGATTATTTAAGTGCTTACAGCAGGAAGCCCTAACCAGGAAATTGAAGAAATTACTCTACTTGTCTTTATGGTACATACCAGGCTCCTAGTTATCACGTTTAGACATTACAGCTGTACACATTAATCAATCAAAAGAAAATGAATTTTTTACAGGTTCCAGCTTCTCGAATACAAGGATCTGCTGCATGTCTGTATTATATTTTATGTGACATGAAACATTTTGGGGTTTGGGACTGTTGGCTAGATAAAACAAATTAAGCACATCATCTTTGGCGTGAATGATTCATGGAGACAACAATCGGCATCATTATTTGATAATGGAAGTAAATGAATGCATTTGCAATACCAGGATTCGGAATTCACTGATGGACTTGGCTGACCTCAAACCCCCCAACCCCCCAACCCCCCCCACAACAACCTCCTTCCAAACATCCCAGCATGCACCTTCAGCTTCACGTGACTCACGTCTCCCGTCTCTCCTCACCTGACCGCAGCCCAACACTAAACCTGCACTGTCATTTCAGCAAATGACTCACTGATCGTATCAAGAGTCCTTTTAAGGAAGCAGCTCAACAACCCCCCCCCCCCCCCCAACATGAGCCATCATTCAGATGCTTTTCCTCATGCAAACCTCTGACATGCAATCACATCCTTCCTCAGCCCCTTAAGAGTCCCGCTTCCAGTCGCCTTCAGAGGCCATTTAAGTTGAAAAAAGCGAGGGGGGGGGGGGGGGGGGGGCATGCATTAGAAGGTGCTCGGAGGCAGTAGGAGCTGACAAGGCAGATGTAGCCAGAATAAATATTTCCTCCAGGCCTCTGCAGCCTTGCACAACATTTTCCAGCTGCACTAGTGCCTACTCATGCGAGCAGCGATTGGCCATGGCTGACATTTGATAGGCCATTCAAATCCCAGCATGATATAGATGGAATTTTTTTTTTTTTTTTTTTTTAATAAAAGGAAAATAAATGTTTTGAAAAGGGAGAGGAGGATGTTACATTCTTCATCACGGAGTCGAAACACTGTCACATTTAAAACTCCATAATGCATGTTCTGAAACTGTCAAAACAAAACGGAATCATCTCATGAAAAGAAGCATTATTTCCTCATTAAATACAGAGCTGACCCTGAGCCAACACGCTACATCTGATTTTGAAATGACTGACTGACTGATTTGAAATTCTACTTCCTCCTACACCGGCTCTCGTGCGCTCAAGTCATGTCACATAGAGCAGAGCAGTAAAAAGCGCCAGCAGTTAGTCTGTCCCCATTCATCTAGCCCCACAACGAAAAGGATCATTAAAAACATAAAAAGACGGGCGCCTTCTAGGCACCGGGGCACTTGTGTTTACAATCGTTACGATGCCGTATCGAACTTGTGGCGCATTCAACAACACCGCGGTGTAATCGATCAAAGCAAAACCGAGCGTCTCAGTTCCGCTTTGCCACACAAGCGCAAAAAAACCAAAAAGACAGTGACTTCACAAAACAGTTGATAGATTAATTCACCTGCTGCCAGTACTCCTCCAGTGACGGTAACGCTGAGAAATAGCCCGTGTCGTGAACTATTTGAAGTTCTTGAAAGATGCTGCACATGGGTAGAACATCCATTTTTTTTCTCCAGAGCTTGTTTCAAAAAAATAAAAAAATAAAGCCTATTCAGGTGCAAGTTCTATCTTGTTTGTCAGGTAAAAAAAAAATACAGCCAGCGGGAGGAATAAGAGCGGGGTCCCCTGCGATGCAAGCGGAGTAGAGGCGCTTGTTTTCAGCAGCAGTAGCAGCCGAGCGTCCGTCCGTCAGTCCCCCCCTTCTTCTTCTTCTTCTCTCTCTCTCTTCTCTCTCTCTCTCTCTCTCGCGCGCGCTTGTGTTCAAGGTGTTTGCAAACACTGCACTGGACTGGATGGGGAACAACTGCGCTCTGCAAACTTCCCTATTCCAAACCTCGAAGCCCGGCCCCCTCCCCCCCCCCCCCCCCCTCCCCTCCCCCCCGTCCTCCTTTTCCTCACGGCAAGATTACGCTTGCGGGGTTTCAGCCAATCAGCGGCGAGCAGCGTAAGGGCTGGCAAATGATATCACAGTCGGCCAATCGGGGCCGGACTCTGACTTCATTTGGTTCCTTCTCCGTTTTAATTGGCGCGTTTAACTCCCAGTGCCTCGCCGCTGATTGGCTGGTTATTTATAGGCATGTATATAACGGGCTGATGCTCTCTCTTTCTCTCTCTCTCCCTCTCTCTCTCTCTCCCTGTAGTCTTTTCTGTCTGCGACGTGTTTCTCCACAGACAGCGCATGTGAGCCGAGACAGTTGTATTTCTCTTCAGTGGAAAACATCTCTCTCTGTGCTGTGGTGAAGTATTCAGATCCTTTACTTAAGTACAAGTATGCGTACTAATACAACACCAAATATACTCTATTACAAGTAAAAGTCCTGCATTGAAAATAAGTAAAAGTAAGTATCATCAGGAACATGTAGGCCTACAAATATAAAGTAAAATTACTCAATGCAGAAAAAACTTTGAGAAGTTGTCAGCTTCTACATTGTATTTAAAAAAAACTATGTGTTTTATTAACAACACATGTATTGCCAAAAAAAATATCTTTGAAAGAAACACTAACTTAATATGTCAGTTTAATATAGTGGGGTAATAAGTAGAATATTTTTCTCTGAAAAGTAGTGGAGTAGAAATAGAAAGTGGCATGAAAATAAAAGACTCTTGTAAAGTACAAGTACCTCATATTTGTACAGTTCTTGAGGAAAGTACTTAGTCACATGTCACCACTGTGTGTGTGTGTGTCTGTGTGTGTGTGTGTGTGTCACAAGTAGCACTTGCAACACTGCTGTTTAAGGAGATGAGTTCATCAAGGCTGTAACTGTGGTGAAGTGTGTGTGTGTGTGTGTGGGTGTGTGTTGACATCACAGCCACTGAGAGTGAATCCATGTCTTGGGACACAGTGACTAATGGACACCATTGTGTTATCAGTGCATGTATGACTTTAGAGGAAACATGTGTCCTCACTTCTCCTCTCCGACTGTGTTAAAATAGACTTTAGACTTCTGCTTTATCGCCGACAAGTGCACCACCAGAGTCCGTCGCTGGTTTCAAACAACGCTTTAACATCTAATTTGCACTTAAAAGAGCGTGCGGCGGAATTAATATTCATAGTAGTTCCCCAAAGTTAAAGAATTTGTTTTACCCCAGTTTAGTTAGGAAGATACATACAGAATAACATACAGAACAACCACAAATGCCACTTAGCAGCAAGATTCAGCAAATGAGCTGTGAGCATACAACGAAAGGCATTTTTCCGTAAAAAATGAATTCATTTTTTCATACTTTAGAGCAACAGATCACACATTTCTGATTGTATATACTGTATTATTTCTGCATTCCTACAATATTTACTGTATATGTAGGCCTGTGTTTGCTTTACCATTGAAAATGACATGGCTTGTAATCCTTTAGTAAATCACTTTGACATTACTTGTACTTCTTTTCTGCACCTTAAGACATATCTTTCTATTTATATATATATATTTTTTTAAAGTATGGGCCTCTCAAATAAACTATTTACCCCACCGTCTCCCGTATTTTATTTCTTGTTTTTTTGTAGAAAAATACACTTTATTTCAAAGTTGTTGATACTTTATACTGTAGACACTGGTCTATTTCTAGACTTAGTTCAGGTGGTGCTTAACCTAAAATACGCGTGTTATACGCAATCCTTTTTTTAAATTTTCACAATTATGGTTATAGCTGATCGCAAGTAGGTTTTTAGTTTCGGGTAGAAAAATAAACTATATTACTGTTTCTCCATATGTCTGACTCACCCAATATGATACATTTAGTTTGTATTTTTAGAAGCCTAAGATGGGGATGTATTCCCTATTTCACAGTCTAAAAAAAGAAAAGGGAAAGAAAAAAATAATAAATTTGCAAAAGATGTAACTCTACATCGAAACGTTACTGTCACTGTTATGCACCTTAAAAAATAATATTGTTGTGGTTTGCACACCCAATATGAAACCTATAGTTTGTATTTTTAGAGGCCTAAGATGGGAATGTATCCCCTATTTCACGGTCTAAAAAAAGAAATTTGAAAGTAAAAATTAATTAATAAATTTGCAAAAGATGTAACTCTACATTGAAACGTCACTGTCACTGTTATGCACCTTAAAAAAATAAAATTGTTGTGGTTTGCAGAAGCACAAAAAACTCTCTTTTCTATCATTTTTTATGACATAACCCTTCAGCTGAGGTCTGGATCCATAACTTTGGAACCACTGTATTGGGAAATTAAAAGTGCTCAAAGTCAATAAGCACAGAATTTGAGTCGTACATTACAAACTTTGACATTATAACTTCCATAATCCCAGTGTATTGTCTGATTCCCATTGGTACCCGGCCATATTGCCTCATGAATGACTCTTCATTCCAGTAACATTCCATCACACATTTGGCAACGGCATTGCGTCATCCTGACTTATTCTTATCACTGTCATTTCCTCTTTCTCTCAGAAGAACTCGCGTGCCACAGGAGGCATCTCTTTCTGCAGTTAGTTATTCCATAAGTTCACAGCATTAAGTCGCACCACAACCTGGCACGCCATCGACGGATGAGATAAACAACCTTTCAACACAGGAGCCACATTGTCTTCCGCGTGGCAGTGTTGTGCTGCCGGCCCGAGTAGACAACTGAGTGTCCTTTGTGCTGCTCTCAGCTGTGAGGCCATATTTGTCACCCATAGCATCTGATTTAGTCATATGGCGATGGGATGCCTTGTGAAGCCTCGAGTTGGCCCTTAGTAGCCCTGCTGAGGAATTCCACTTTCCTTTTATGTTACTAATGGGGCTATTCATTATGTCCCTCTAGGACTGAGTGGACACTTTGCTTTGAAGAGGAAAAACTCACTGAGTCCATGTCTGTTTCCAAGTGCTTCTAAAATTTCTTTTGTCACCACATGGAAATGTAAAAGAATGCACGGCTTATCATTGCACAATAACATACCCACTCGTTATTCATGCATTTTCCAAAGTTGCCAAGGCTTACACTGTCTGTGTTTGATGAATAACTGTACACCGTCGGGTCCCACTGGAGACTTAGTGGGCAGCTCTGCAGTAATCACTTCCTTCAGAAGGCCTCTTAGACGAAGCATTTAGAGAATGCACGAGGTCCTGCATGGCAGCTTTTATCTTGGAAGACCAGGTCCGCAGCTTTATCATCGTTATGTAATCCCAGCCCAGCCAGTAGCCACAGAATAGGGCAATTCCAGGATGACCCATTTTAATGCATCACTGTCAACTCAATTAGTGAGTTGTTCTAAGGGGTTTTTCTGTGCAACCTGGGTGCACTCGAGACCCACCCGTGCATGGTTTTCCATCATGGTAATAGAATAATATAGAGATCTTCAACCGGGTGTCCTGCCTACTAAATGTCCACTTCTTCAAACTACGTTTTTAAGCCACAATCTGAAGCCGAGAGGACCCTGATGACATCATGAGGGGTTATTTTTTCAATCATTAAAAAGGTCCTCTAGAGCCAAAGAAGACATGACACAAGTGTTTTCAGGAGCACTCCTCGCAATGAAAAAACTGAACTTGATGTTTAAAATAGTAAATTTGAATTTTAATGTTTGATCAAGTCTAGTAAAAAAAGTTTGGAAATGAGTGAAAACATTAGAAAAATAAGAATATCTGAGTCACAAAGTCAGGGTGAATTTGGTACATAACAATGGTACATAATTATGAAAGAGTTAACATGGATGTATTTCATTTGTTTGTCAGTGTCATAGAAATGAAGCAGAGACAAATTTATGGTCCAACTATGTATAAGCAGACACGACAGACTCAGGAATAAAACGCACCCTCATTATTTCCCTGCCTACTATCAGAAGGCCAGTTAGTAATGAGGTACAGCGCGGCTGATAGAGATGCATTGCTCTCCACGGGTACCACTGAAAATTTGTCCAAGCTTAAATAAAATGAGAATAAAAATAATTGATTGGAAATCAATGCACATACATCATTTACTCTTTTGTTAAAAGGAGAAATGGAAGGGAAGAGCGAGTGGGGAAAAAAAGCTCCTGGAAAATCAATATTCATTCCAATCATAAATCAGAATTGAGTCAGCGCTTGCGGGGAGGGGAGATAATCATTGGCCTGGTTTTGGATTACATATTACACAGGGTTGAGGCTTGTCCAGCCTGCAAATATGCCACAATCCCCCACTTGCTACATTTCTTCCCCCCCCCACACACACAAAAACATGAGCAGTGAGAGCCTCTCATTGAAATGCATTGATGGTTCAACGTTGGCCTTATGCGCCGCTGTCAGGCCACGTCTGGGGACTGATCAACATGTGTGTACAATGGGTCGCGTGGTGTCAGCTCCATCAGGCCGTCAATGAGGAGCCGCCGCCTCCCAGCAGCTCTTGACCTTGCGAATGAAGAGTGGGCTCCGCGAGTGTGTGTTTTAGAAGTGTGTGTCTGAGCGGACATGCATGGGACACAGCAATCAGTCAGGACACTCGTGTGATGTTTGGTGATGGAGGCTTGTGAATTGGTTTGTGCGCCTGCATTCAGAACAGACCGATATATCAGTTTGTTGATATATTGGGGTGGAAATCAATATTGTCCACCTCTGACATGATGGAGGTTCTTCCCTGATTCCCCCCCCGCACACACATTGCCACACAGTGGAAAACCTGCAAAAAAAATGGATCCTCTTTGGTTTAGGCAGACGAGTCTTCAGCTATTAAGCCTTAAAGAATGTCATTATTACTTTGTGTTTAGTTGTTCGTTAATTGGGTGACAGTACATATTAAATTCCATATTAATTAACAATGACCTTTGGGATACATCACTTTAAAAAGGCTGAGGCTATCTCAACGTAATTCAAAACAGTCCATCACAATTCATCACAATACTTAAAAGGTAGGGTTGGTAACTATTTCTAATATACACTATTTTATGTATACTTTGAAATGGTCTTCTACGTCCCAGGCAGTAATAAAAAACTTATGGCACGAGGAGTGCGGATTGGTTAGGATTAGGGTAAGAACAAACCAATCTGATGCAGAATAAGGCGGGTCATGAGGCACGGCCTTTGGCGTCGACACGTCTAGCGGATCCGATCTAGCATCTTCTCAAAGGGGAGGGGTTAGATGGAGATGCTGCTTCCAAATCTTGCTAGCTTTTCAACATTACCATTGCCTTCAAAGCTTCTATTGACTACAACTTTCTCTCCAGCACCAATATGAGGTTGGCATTTAAGATTAAGATTAATTAATGTATCCTTTATTAGTCCCACAAGGGGGAATTTGGGATTTTAACTCAAATGTCAACAACAAATATTTGCTAGATTGCCATGAAATGTTGTTCTGACATTCATGCCCCCCTGAGGATGAACTGTAATGATACTTCATCTAGCACCACCATCAGGTCAAAAGCCAACATTTTGGTTCATGACTAAATACTTGCAAAACTATAACATGTCATCCACCTTTGCCTCAGCTGTAGACCTACTCTGTGTCTAGTGCCAATTTGCATGTTAGCATGCTAACATGGTCAACTAAGGCTACATCTCAACACAATCTCACGGCAGTTCATGAAAGGGTCACGTAATTTCATCTCATTTTTTTTCTCATGATTATTATTATAATACCAACAATTGCATAGCTGGATACAGCGGGATGGGCTGGGTTTAGTAACTAGTAACTGGGTTTAGTGCTGGGTTTTAGGAAAAGAAGAACTGGACGATTGGTCCAATAATTTAGAGGGGTTACAATAATTAATACTGTTTATTATACTTGCTCAAGAGCACACTGCCCAAGGGGTGAAGTGGCATCTCTCCAGCTACGAATCCACACTCCGTACAGGGAATTGAACCAGCAACCCCATCTCCCCACGGACTGAGCTACTGTCACCCACAATAACGGCCCTTGAATTGTATGACTGTTACATATTTTCTGCCTATTCTTTACAACAACAAATCTGAAATCTGAACAAATAAGGGATTTGGACTAAAATTGAAATTGAAATCCCTATTTGTTCTGCTTTGAAAACTGAAAATCAGCAATATCAGTCCTTCAGAAGGATTCATGTAAAAGAATGCAAAGAATACATGCAAAGCGCTGTAATTGTATGTAACCATGGGTATGGTGGTGGTGTTTTGACAACAGCGAGTTACCAGTGACCATGCAGGCTGAGTCATTTGGCCTTGAGGTTATCACTCAAATAAATAGCAACAGAGGCAGTTCCTCTTATCTACAGAGACACTCTTGTTGCCCTCAGGAGTCTCTCTGTTCAAGTGAAACAAATAGTCATTTCTGGAAAAACAAACAGTGAAGAGACCGAAACTGAGCTCCATTCATTCCTTTCAACCGCGGAGTCCAAAAATACGGAAACACGCCGTGCCAGCGAAAGATTTCAAGCAGTGCTTTGTTTGAACATTGCAGTCACGCAGCGAGAGATTTTAGTGCTAGATCTTAAAAGTGCTGGAAAATCTGCAGGACAGTTCAATGGTCATTGTTTCACACAGGGTGGTGCATTCAGGGGCTGAAGGTTGTTTTCCCCTCCAGTGATGCCAACTCTGCACTAAAGGCTACTACCATTATACAGTGTTTAGGAATGCTAAGTATTTTTATTATTTTCCAGCCAATCTCTGTGGGAACCGGCGCTGTTTGGCTGTTTCGGGGGTGGTGTTTATCAAGGACACGGTATAAACACAGACCCAACCCACTGATTAGGGGAACTGGGATGTATTCATTGTACACTTTTAGGTGTGGGAGAGAAAGAGAAGGGAGGGAGGGAGTGGGGGTGCGCGGTTACGATCAGGTTACCATGACCATGAACATGCTGAGCTGAACGTGGTATTCTCAGACTCTGATACAGGATCACGTATCACCCAGTTCTGGAGAGAATTCCAAGTGCATGAATAAAAGTAACACTGACTCATAGTTTCATAGTCAGTGTGGCAGAAAACATAGAGCTGTAATCTGTTTGTCATTCCTGTCATAGGAAAGGGATTGTTGTCTTACTTGGTATGAATTCAATTTTCAGTAGGAAAAAAAGTGGTTACATAATACTGTTTTCTTCTTGTACGGTGCTTAAAATCCTTTTTTTGCGTCGCATTCTGTGAAAAAAGCAACAAGTACTAGCCAATCGGAGGCAGAGTAGGACTTTTCGTGGAATGTGGAGGGGGGAAAAAGTCACTCAAACTACCGTAAATGACAGGCTGTGCTCCTACCAATGGATGTGAAAGAGGTCCTTTGGCATGCGAATTTGGCACATTTCCCAAAAAAAAAACCTCTCTTCTACACACTCTGCTTGTGCACCATTGGTTGAGCTACCGTGCCCAAGGTTGCCGACCCTGGCCTAAACCACGATCCATCGCCTTGCTGAATTTATCTGCTGGATACAAAATAAATCCTTTAAGAGGAAATGTTTTGTGTCTTGTTCTAATCTGAGAGCAAATCTGTGTTTCACAATGCAATGCCAGTCACCTCCCTCTATCTAACCTTACGTCTCTCTCTCTCTGAGCCAGTGACCTGGGAGGCAGGTCTCTGCCCAGGGGGTCTTTGTCCTCACACAACTGTGAACAATGTGACTCCACTGCTTGCCTATCATGCTTATACAAACACAGATCTATAGCCGCAGATCTGGGTCACAGATCAGTTTCGGATGAAGTCATCCGACTCCTCTCCTCCTCTCCTCCTCCTGCTGAAGAAAGGTTTGAAAAGAAATGCAAAAGGAGGTATAAGAAAAGAAAAAGTGGTTTTGTTTTCGCAGGTACAGAATGGGGGACCTTTTTCCACGCAGTTAAGTTTACCATGATCATTTAAGTTAGACTAGTTAGACTTTAAGATCCTGCTTCCTTATATGAAGCCACATGCAGGATAAGATCTAAGATCTAAGGTGGCACCGCCGTGTGTTGGTGCACAGTCGATGGTGTTGTTCAGTTTTCTGCTGCCGTCTGTATTTGTTGTTTATTCCCTTATCATAGATAGCTAGATAATGAATAGACAGACTTTTATTGATCCCAAATTGGGAGATTTCAGTGCTACAGTAGCAAAATAGCAGACACACCACATACATAGAGAATATACAAGAAATCAAATCAACAAATATTCAAAAGAATGAAGATTAAAAAATTAATGTACACACGTGTATACAACAATTTACAACTACTTAAGTATTAATTATAAATATGTAAGTAAAACCTATGTATATCGCTATTGTACACAGACTAACACACCAAGGCACATTTCATGCCAGTGACTCTGGCAACAAATCTCATTCAGATTCTGAGATTCATCAAAGGAAAGTTTATGGCACTGTAAAGAATGAACTTTGGAAAATCTTTATTGCGAGGTGCTACTTTATTATAATTGTGTTTTCTTGTCAGAAAAAGCTGATCAGCAGCGGCTAATGCCGAGTGTGAACTTTAAGGTATCTGTGGAGTATAGGAAACACATCAGCTCTCCTGCACCTTCTGCCACGGTCGTGACTTTTAAAGGTTGACTCCAAACACCGGCTTTGTCGACTCAGCAGCTGTCTGTACATTAGGACACAGATAGAAGGCAGGCTAACGGCCTGGTGTTGCCAAATCCTAGCCACTCTAAAAAAACAGTATATACGGGTTGAGGCCATGACCCTATGTCTCACACACAATGTAACCCCGGTTTAAATCGGAGTTCTCATAACCCGGTTAACAGAGGTAAAGAACTCCTTCAGTAACCGTGGTATCCCTGCATGTGTACACCTTTACCAGGCTATGATCTTTTCAAGCGTCTGCGCATGCTTCAACTGCTCCTCCCTTAAATGATGAGTCACCGCTGTCACTCCCCGATGTGAGTTCAGTGCAGATTTGAGTCGCGCATAAGTCACTTTGCGACAAGTAATACAAGATGCTAACGAGAGACTTCTCTAATGTCAACACAGTAAAAATGGACCTACTTAACCAAGTTGGTTCAGTGCTGGCTACAAGTTAGCGTCAAAGACAACAAAGGCTGTCAGTTGAATGACGTTTTGAGCTAACTTTAGCAACCAAACAACCATAGATAGCTAAAGTTTTTTTGAAATGACTGCTAGCTTAGCTACAAGCTAGCAATCAAACACAACAAAGGCAGTCGGTGGAATGGGGTTTTGAGTCAACGTTAGCAATCAAACAATCATAGATAGCTAAAACGTTCCTGAAATGAATGCGAGCTTAGCTACAAGCTAGCAATCACTTTGCGAAAAGTAGCGTACAAGATGCCAACAAGAGACTTCTGTAATGTCATTACAGTAAAAATGGACCTACTTAACCAAATTTGTTCACTGCTGGCTACACGTTAGCATCACATACAACAAAGGCAGTTGAATGGTGTTTTGAGCTAACGTTAGCAATCAAATAATCACAGCTTGCTAAAACATTTTTGAAATGATTTTCATCTTCTGTTATTGTTTAATTGAGAAAAGTTTATTATTTCATGGATTTCACTAATTTCAGTATGACACATTATGCCGTAAACCGTTTACAACTGAGCATGTGCGACTCAAATCTGCACTCAACTTACATCAGGGAGTGACAACCGCTGCAAGCAGTTGTTGTTGCTAAGACACCAAACAAAAAAAAGTCTGGTTGATGGGTAAACAGATTGTCCATCAAAGTGGAGGGACCCAGCAGCCCCTGCTGCGGCCATTGGCTAACATAAATGTTAGTTAGCTAACAAAGTTAGCATGCAACGTTATAATCAGCAAGTCAGTCAGTCGTCTGGTGTGAATGCTGTGTGTTCCTACGCTGTGACAAGAATGTGTAAATGAAACATTGATATAAGTTGTCAAATTTTACTAATTGGTGTAATGTGGACATAGGTCAAACGGAGGAAATGGCAGTTGTGCGTTGGCAGAGCGCCACCTACTGCAGCAGAGGTAGAGTGACTCCTGTCATTCTCCCCATTCATCCCCGTTCATGTACAGTATACTGGCATAACTCGGTTATTCACTTAAAGCACCCATATTCTGCTCATTTTCAGGTTCATAATTGTATTTTGGTTTATTTAGGTTTCCATGGTTCCATTTTCAAAAAACACCATATTGTTGTTGTACTGCACATTGCTGCAGATCTTGTTTTCACCCTGTGTGTTTAGGTCTCTGTTTTAGCTCCAGAGTGAGATATCTCACTTCTATACTATGTTTGTTGGGAGTCACACATGCTCAGTAGCTAGGTGACGTAGAAAGCCGTGCAGATTTTGAACCGCTCACCCAGAGACTGAAGACAGAGGACATTCGGAAACTGGATATCACTCAGAACTGCATGGATACTTTTTTCCCCCAAGTTTGTGTGCGTGGAAGTACACAAAATAACCCCCCAAATCCCAGAAAAAGTGTTTTTTTTTTCATAATATGGGCACTTTAACCCCAGTTACTGTTGTGCATGTAAAAGCACTGACTATGACCTCACTTGACGGTGACCGCTGTTGAACTTTGAACAATTATGTCATTTATTTGATCGGTGTGTCATTGGCATTTCCTTTCACCCCTCCTGTCTCCCTCACCCTGCCTCTTTCCTCAAACTCTACGTGCTTTCTTTCCCTATCAAAAGGAAATCCTATCCCAAAACCCCCTTGTGTCCCTTCATAACCTATTATGCCATTGCTTTTGTGACGCTCCATTGTGAGTTTTTCTTTAGCATAATCGCTACCAAGTTAGCCCCTTTCATTTAAAACCCTGTTAGTCCATTTTCCCAAGCATGCATAATAGATATTCTGAGTAAACACATGAGTGAACACTTTGATCCCAAGTGACCCACACAGTGTAGGTTTCAGTTCCCATTCGAGTACACATCATCGCTAAGGTTCAATAAATAATCACTAAGGTTACGACAAAACAACATGTGTTCTAGGCTGCGCATTGTCATCTGGCTGTTGAAGCAATCAGATGATAATCACTGCTGTTAGAGATTCTCGGTCTCCCCCCCCTCCTCCCCCTCCAGCAGATACCTTTGCCCCGCTGAGAATGACTCATATATGTGTCATTCCAGGCGGCATGTTTCCGGAAGAAGAGGCTGAGTGGTGAATTATACCATCACAGCTCCCAGCCACAGGCTCCAGGGAGTAGGGCTGACATAAACAAATATACCAAGTACAAACTGTACATACTAATGGCCCTAATTGCCTGTCAAACAGAGGTTGATGCAGAGTGAAGTCTGACTTGTTTCTCACCAAACCTGCAAACACACTCTAAGAAATAAAGCCGTTAAATAACAGAAGAAGGTTCTGCCAGCTGTACCCGGACTTTGCCCCGTCATTAAAAACAGAATTGTTTGTGTGTAGCTACAGTTAAAATTCCAAACATTTTCTGTTAAATCCTCTCAGACAAAGCTGCACAGTTAGCACATTCCTGACAAGATGTCTGTTCTTTCAGTCATTTTGAAGCTTTTATTGACACCGTTTTTACCCGTTACATTGATTTTTAACTGATTCCTGATGCATTGTTACATCCCTGTTGAACTAATGCTTATTAAGTAAGCATAACAAAACCCCAATTTATATAAAAAGGTATTAGCAGCACAATGTACTTGTAGATAAAAGTAAATGTATTCACTTTACAGGCAAAAATGGGCTCTTTCAGTGTTACATTATTTCATATTATTGGATCATCCTTGCTAAGGCATTAACACATAAAGAGCATTATAATGCTGTTGCTAGTTGTGATACAGCTAGTTATAATGACGTTTCATTCATATAGCGCCTTTCATGAAACCCAAGGACACTTTACAGAATTACTGTTGCTAAGTCCAGTCCAGGGATGTAGCATTTTGGATATCTGCAGCAAGGGTGTTCAAGGGGGATGGGGCTGCAACACCAAAGGCTCTGTCCCCATAGGGAAAGATTCTGGTGTGGGGAATGGAGAGCAGGCCAGCGTCTGAGGACCGCAGGTTTTGGGGTCGGGTGTACGGATGGAGGAGGTCGGAGAGTTACAGTGGGGCCAGGGCGTGGAGGGATTTGTAGGTGAGAAGGAGGATTTTATAAATGATGTGGGACTTAATTGGAAGCCAGTGAAGGTGGATGGCGGTTGGAGTGATGTGCTGCCAGGTTTTGGTGTTGGTGAGGACCCTGGTGGCCGAGTTTTGGAAATACTAGAGCTTGTCTAAGGTTTTGCTGGGGACCCCGGACAGTACTCCACTGCAGTAGTCCAAATAGGGGGCCATGAAAGCATGAATGAGGGTTTCTGCAACGGAGTCAGAGAGTCATGGCTCGAGTCTGGAGATGTTTTTACGTAAATTGAAAAAAAGCGGATTTGGTGATGGATTTGATGTGAGGACAGAAAGAAAGGGTGGAGTCAAGGATTACACCAAGGTTGCAGACCTCAGAGGATGGGCATATGGTGCCTCCGTCAACATCCATGATAAGATCTCCAACCTCCTCTCCTCTGGTTTAGTGGCGTTTTTTGAACCAATCACAATCATCTTAGGCTGCGCTAAGAACCGGGAAGGAACTTGTTTTGGTGGAACATGTGCACGTTCTTCAGAAGTTGTTTTAGTCGTGCAACAGAAAACTCAGGTTGGACAGATAGTCTAGCTAGCTGTCTGGATTTACCCTGCAGATATCTGAGGACCAGGTAACCATAGTCCTCAGAAATCCACCAGAGTTTAAAATGTCATCAAAAAAATGCCCATGATGATGGATATCCTGCCTGAATGAGTGAAATCTGGAATTTCAGTCGGCAACGAAGCAATCCCAGAAGTGGAACGTTGTGCATGTAACCACACTCAAACAAAGAACCACGAAATCTCCTGTGGAGCACAACATGCAGTTCCCTAAAACTAAATAAAGCCTGTTTTTATAGGCAACACCCAGGCACTTTGCCACTACCTTAACCCTCCCGTTGTCCTCGGGTCAAATTTGACCCTTTTAAAAATGTCCATATCTGAAATATGGGTTTCTTTTTAACCAACTTACCACAAAAAATGGATTGGATTCCATACAACGCTCTTTGCAAATAAAATTGATCACTTTTGTTTCTCTGATATTAACTATTAGTCAAAATAATTTCTAATTTCTGCTTTTTTAACTCAAATGTTAGGTATAATTCTATATAAATGAGGGTTATTGACCATGAATTTCAAAAAGTAGTAAAACTAATGGTAGTAAGGTGGTGTTAGTGAAAACTCAAAAAGTCTGAAAAAGGACAAAAATGTCAAATTTTTGTCAGTTTTTGACCTTGGAGGACAACACAAGGGTTACCAAGCACTGAGTAAGACTCCACACATGTTGACGCTAACAATAAAGAGTGTGTAAACTTGTTTCTGCCATGAGCCCCAAACTAGTGTCATTCTGAAGCCTTGCAACAGGACAGACACGTAAAGACGGACAGACAAGTTGGCAGACCAAAGCAGACGGGTAGACAGACAGACAAACACGGCCGGGGCAATGCCCCAGAGAGCGATGACATGAGCCAGTGCCTCCCTTCTGCAACACAGACTGAGCAGGCAGGCAGGCAGGCAGGCAGGCAGGCAGGAGGGGAGCAGGTGGCTTTCAAATAACTGAAGAGCCCAGCGTAGACACACAGCAGCCCACTCACCTCAAACACACACGCCTGTAATGACTGGAGACACGACTGCCTTCCCTAGGGAGAAAAACAAGAAGAGAGGGTGGGGGAGCACAGGCGCACAACATCACCTCTTCCCCAGCAAACCCTAATGGCTGGGGCTCAATAAACGACAGCAGCGGCAACAACAACCCAAATAAGCCATGACAGCGCGCGGGGTACCTGAGCGACTTCCTAATTGATCATTCACTGCTGGAGGCTTCCCACTCCTCGCTCCCATTGTAAGACGTGAGCTCCTCTCACACAGCTACAGTTTTGCATCGTGGCTATTCTTAGCACGGGCGCAGGAAATCTTATTTTAGCTCTGCTGTTTTACCTGTAAACAATATTCCAGAAGCCTGTATTCATGGAGAGTGTGCCATTTATCTGGTTTGACATCATAAAGGTGTCACATACTGGCTTTTATTTTCTGGGACACAGCCCTGCATTCTCAGCTGATGCAGTCAGAGCATGTCCGACATAAGCCCGCCGCCGGCTGACCTATTGTGAGAATTAATTAACAGCCACGGCAGATTTTAGCACAGTTATTTGGGACTTTCTGTACTTAGGTGTGATATGTGGGTCAGTGGGGGAGCGACGCGGTTGGGCGTCATGTATTTTCACGCTATCAGCGGGCGACAGGCGCTCGGAGCAGCCTCAATAAGCACGCTGATCCCGGCCGAGCCTGCTGACCAGCACAGTTAACATTCCCTCCCTTTACAACCGTCTAATCCGGGAATTTAACAATGCGCCCGGCCCTTCCAAACCAGGGATCAAATTCTCCCGGTTGACTCCGCATTAGCCCAGCCAGCACATGCGGCCCCGGCCCTGTGCCCACCCACAAAGCCGACAAGCAGAAATTCACACACTCACACCCTCGGTTCACTCCGCAGCCCCTGGCCACACGCAACACCGAGTAGCAGAAGGATGTTAATATGTGCTGTGAATTTCTTGGCTTTCCTTTCCAGTTTTCTGCTTCTATTTTCTTCTCTTTTTTAATCCATCTTGCTCCTTTGTGTGTGTTTGCAGCTAACCTTCAACATAAATGTAACCAAATTGAGATGGCTGGCGGGGTCTTTAACTTGCATTATGCCTCGTGACATTGACACAAAGGTGAGGTGAGCGGGCTGTGTTTGTGCCGAGGCAATGGGATCAAATCCGGGGAGAAATCTATCTCCTTGAGAAACCACGCCAGAGAGACAGGAAAACTGGACACATCCTGACATGCAATTAGGGTACACTGCACTTTGGGAGCGTTGCAATTAGTGAGTGTGAGTTTCATTTTTTTTACTTCTTTCTTTCTCTAGTCCAGTTTCAGCTTCTAGCGTTTCAGTCCAGGCTACTACAAGGTTAGATAGAAGAGATACCCTACGCCGGTGTCGGAACCTCTCAGCTGTATGCGGTAATTACTGGTGTCCTTGATATTTGATGTGAAATGGAGATGGTAACCTTTAGTGTTTGCCTGTTAGCTCACCCTTCCTCCCTGCTCATGCCCTATATTCCCCTCCCCTTCCCTCGCTGCCACCTCCCTTCTCTCAGCTCGGGGGAGGACGGACGGAAGGCTCACTTTGGAGGGAAATGTGAAGTGTGTTTAAGTGCCAGCCGGTGCCCCAGGACATGGTTAAACATCTACTGGCCAAACGGGGCCTCGTCATTGCTCACAATGCTTTTGATGGGACCCGCTGTCCAGGGGGAGGACGAGTGAAAGGACGCAGGGATTCAGTCCTATTTATAACTCTGTACTTTAGCTGAAGGTAGGAATCTGTGCACAGGTATGGAATCAAACATTAACCATGTTCGAGGTATTATCGCGTTATACATTGGTTTTTGATGACGACATGGACGGCTGTTAAACGATGAGTAAAAGCGTTTAAAGATCCACTTCCAGACATGTTTTAAGACATTACAATGCTGCATTGAATAATAATTTGTCTGATATGGGTTTTCAACAAATAACGTCCAGTAAATTACAAATTCTTGAAAGCACATTTTTGTGAAAATACAGAATCTATGAATAACATATGAAAAATATCAGCCCATTTCAACCGAATACTTCCAGGAACTATGGAACCATAGCATTAACTCATTTTTCACAGACTCCATGTGAATGTGATGTGCATCGAGGGCCATTCCAGTGGAAAAGGAGGAGAAAACTCCCTAAAGCTGTTAACCTGGTGCGCAAGATGGTTTGTTAAAGGAACACAACAACCCAGAGCCATATAAGTCCATCTACTTCTCATCTCCGTGCGTGTTGTAACTGTCTGGCGCAACCACTGCTAGCCTAGCTTAGCACAGATCCTGAAGGTATCCTGTATTCCGGATATCCGAAGCACTGCTACTTGGGCGTAGTGATTTGCTCAATGCAAACGAGACCCGTGGTCTTCGGCTCCTGAGAACATAGTTCCCAGTTAGTATACGATTAGAACATGGCTGTGTCTCATGTGACCTTGTTATTTGTACACCCTGTGATTATACAAATCACAACATGTAAATAGGAACATATTGGCGTTGTTTTGTCACTTATTGGGAGCAGTAGGCTAGTTGGAACCGGATACCTTCAGGATCTGTGCTAGGCTAAGCTAATGCTGGGGGTGTCAGACAGAGCTACAGCATGCACAGAGATGAGAAGGGTATGTATGGACTTATATGGCTCTGGGAGATACAGTTAATTAGCTAAAGTCCAAATAGGTTGGCGTGTTCCTTTAGCACCGAACCATCTGAGAAGCCCTCATTGGAAACTGTTTGGAAAAGGGCAGGCACTTTCAAAAAAATACCTGGCAAGTGATTGGATGAACCATCTGTCTATCACGTCCACAACTGTTGTTTTAAATGTACAATTGCGTAGCATCTCCCGGACGCTGATGGATTTCCGTGTGATATGTGATCCCGCCATTCTCCCATCAAGTTAAGAATGCTGCAAATATTGTATGGAAACTAATTTCAGCCACTTATTCTTATGTTCTTAGGTCTTATGTTTCATTTCAAACTGCTACACACAAGCCGTCTCCTCCTTCCCTGAAGTCCATTCTCAGTGCATGTGTCCTGGGAGTTTCCATGTTTCCAACATTTCCATGTCACACTTGCACATTGCATTTTGGACCACAGTTTGCTTTTTAAATCCTCACATCTCAATGCTCATATCTGCAGGCCTTAGCAAGGTGAGCACAGAGAAACTTTTCTCCTTCCACAGATGAACGTACGGGGGTGGCAGTAGCTCGGCCCATAGGGAGTTGGGTGGGGAACTGGAGGATCCCCGTACGGACCATAGTACAGAGTGTGGCCTGGAAGCTGGAGAGATGCCAGTTCACCTTCTGGGCCCTGCAAAGGTGCTCTTGAGCAAAGCACTGAACCCCCCTCAACCGCCTGTTCAGCAGTCTGACATCTCTCCATTTTTGCATGTATAGGACCTGAGCCTGTGTGTGTGTTTCAGGCCCGTGTGTAGTGTGTAAGAACAACACAGTTTAAATGTAATAAATTTCCCCATAGGGGGACAATAGAGAGTATCAATTATTAATAATTATTAAATTAAGAACAGCCTCCTGGTGTCAAACTCTGTGCATGCAGTACTCTGCACAGGGAAGAATGTCCAAATAAAGTACCAGTAGCACATTTGAATTTTAACTTGTTTTATTGAAACTACCAAAGACACAGAAAAAAAACGTATAGCTAGAAAACAAAGAGCTATAAAACGATTGCTTGTTAGTTAATGAGACATTCTTGAGAGGCGTTGCAGACACAGACTGGACTTGTGATTACTTGTTCATATGAAAGCTTATGCCGTAGCCGTGAGACTCCACCGTGGCCTGTGGCTACTAATTAGACAAGCAACAGCTCAACCATGGGTCTCCGATGAGCCGCTTTAATTGGCAGAGCAACACAAAAAAAGGAAGAAGCCTTGTGGCCAAAGCTACACCTGTGCTGGAGAAACTCAGTCTGCTGCCTTTATTAAAGATCGTCCTGTCAGAATCAGAATACTTTTATCGCCTCAGGGAAATTGTTTAGTTGCAGTTGCTCAAAGTCGGATTCAAGGTAAAATAAGAGGAAGAAAGAGCGAGTCAATAAGTAAATAAAGTAACCAGTAACAGCTATGATAAGAACTAAATAAAACATGCAGTACATGTTGCAAAATTAAGAATCTAACACAAAAGTAAATACAAGGAGGGTACAACCAAAAAGTTAACATTTCAACATTAAACATTCTGGCCAGAATAAATTAGGGTTCAAGTCAAAAATAAACAATATTGGACAAATACTATAGGTATTCCAAATAACTAGTAAGCGAGTACAAACTGGAGAGAGACCTCTGGATTGATTGAGTGAGTGAGTGAGTGAGTGAGTGAGTGAGTGAGTGAGTGAGAGAGAGAGAGAGAGAGAATGTGTTTTTGTTTACATACACTATATACATACACATACAGTGTATACATAGATACGGTACATATACATACCTACATAACATGTATACATACATAACATTACATACATACAGTACATACATATTAATATATACATACATATATATAAAGTATGCATACATACATACATACATACATACATACATACATAGCTTGTAGGGGCGGCTGTGGCTCAGTGGTAGAGTGGTTGCCTGCCAATTGGAAGGTTGGTGGTTCGATCCCTGCCGTCATTGTCAAAGTGTCCTTGGGCAAGACACTGAACCCCGAGTTGCCCCCGGTGCTGCGCATCGGAGTGTGAATGTGTGTGAATGTTTATCTGATGAGCAGGTGGCACCTTGTATGGCAGCCCCGGCCACAATGTATGAATGTGTGTGAATGGTGAATGTTTTCTTTCGTCATTATAGAATGGACAGTACAGTTAAAAGTGAATTTCATTCTCTACTACACCAAGATCACAGTAACACAGACAATCTTCCTCAGTTCCAGTACATCAACAAATATCAGAAAGTACTGGTAGTATCCCAGAGCGGAACTGTACACAGTACTTACACTTGAAAGAGTATGCCATAGAAACCTATAGAAATGCTAACACCTCATGTGGCAACATGCCCGGTGTTTTTGACACAGATAGTATTCTACACCCTCAAGCACCTCCATCAGGTGTTTTGGACCAACCTCTCCCACCTAGCTGAACAGCACTGGCTTATGTAACAGGGTTTCCCACTCATCAATCTGTACGCCCTTGTGTTTACATTAGCCCTTCGATGTTATTCTTGGAGGAACAGGACAAGGGTGAGGCGCTCATGAGCAAACACGCGCATACACCTGCATAGCTGAGATGCCTGGCAGGAATTATCATCACGGTCCACTATAAACACACATACACACGCATACACACACGTGTTGATCTCTGTACACATGCTTGACAAAAGCTGAGGAACTCAACCCTTGTCCTGTGGACAAAATGTGGCAGCCAGGAAACACTAGGTTGACAGGGATAAATTGCACCAGGGGCCTCAGTCGGGACATGCCTCTGAAAGACTGGGCTAAAAAAATAAAAAAACAAAAATCCTGTCACATACTGCAGGTTGTCGATACATGTTTTGAAAGAGGTGCCTGTCTTTTTAAACAGTAGGGTTGGGGATATTTTAATAGTTTGTTCATTCCCCTGGAATATAGAAGCCGCATCAATAAAAATATTGCAACTGTACTTCAATAGGCTATAATATTGCAATTACAATTGGTTAGGGAATTCAGCGGTAAAATCATAATGGCTTTCAATTACAGTCCTGGCAATGGAAATATTTGCAGCCACATTATCTACAGTTATTGATATTTTTCCAGCTAATTTCAAGTCAGCCGTTCTATACGGCTCCTATCGATCCGGTGTGAAAACACTGAAAGTGGTGCAGAGATATATAGGTGACGGTGAGGAGTGACTGAGGTCATCAGCATTGTCCAGTCGCGATCTCCATCTTCGTCCATTGTCCATCAGTGGTTGCCGGGCAGAATGGGGATTTTCTTGTTTTTCAATAAACTCTTGCCCTCGCCGTATCTCGTCCTCGTGGAAACGCGTCGACCACTGCCCGCCATTCAGTGACCCGCTGAGGGTGATGACGGATCCCGATGGGCTGATACTGGGATCCACGTTCATCCGTGGTTAAGTTGCAATGGGAAAAGTTTGACGAACTCGAACCCTGCTTGTGTCATTGACTAAAGTTGCATTTAATGGCTCTATTTTGAGAAACCAGGTCAATGCATCTTGCGAGAACATCCTTCACTCCCAACCCAAAATACAACCTCCGCTTCTTCCTCCAGGTGAACATCGTTATCCAAAACCGAGCCGTGTCAGGGCACGCCGCCGAGCATTTGTCAAAAATTGCTCAAGCTGTTGCCGGATATTATTTATGGTGTCTTGTTATAGAGCCTCTTGTTGATTCTCGCTCCGGGCAAACCGCATGCATTTTCATCACACATGCTCATCTCCCGCCCTTTCATCAGACGTCGTTAGCATCAGGTTGTGACCGATGTTCCCGAAATCTCAATGCACTAACCAGGATCCTCTCGGAGGTGCTTTTTTTTTTTATATACTTCAATAAAAATAAGAGCCGGGACGAGGGGGAGATGAAGGGAGCTTGGGATACAGGGCTGGGGGAGTGATTGCCACCTGCCACTTCATTCAACTGCATTTTAATCTGGGGTGTCTGGAGGAATCTCGTTCCGCAAATGGCTTCACCGGAGGAGTGGAGATTTAAGCTGCTGATACCTTGCAACAAATCACCTGGATATGAACTATTCACTTTCTAATGGGAATCCATATTCATCTTCCTCTCCAAAAGCTCTCCTGTGGGGATGCAGATGTGCGCCTGCTTTTATATCTTCTCCTTATCCACTTCCCCATCCGTGTATCCCTAATCAAAACCCCCACATATTTTCAGGCCTTACACCATCCGCTCACTCATATTGAATTTCCACTGCTACACCATTGACTTTATGGACCATCTTTGGGATTATTAATGACACCACACAGAGTTATACATATGAATATGGAGATCAGCCACATTGTGCATACGCTTTTCCATATAACAGGATTGATCTAAATCTCTTATGTCTTCTTTGACTGATGGCACCACCCTTCTGCTACACGCGCTTTTCTTAATAATGTATCTTCCTCATTTCCATTATCTGTGTATTTAAAACCCAAGACCCCCTAAAAAGCAGCCAAGAATGATAACTCTCCTCCACGCAAACTCCTTCAATTCAATCTTAGGCATAGATAAAGGGGTCAACTTCATGCTACAAGGGATCAAATTGAAACCATAACAGGTTTAGTTCTGGTGGTTTCTTTTCAATGTAAGAAATTTGCGTTTTATTCAGGCATCTTGAAGGGCACCTTCATGCTCGTTGTTGCCGTTTCAGGAGCTGCTGTATGCGTGTGATGCCCCTACAAGATAATGTAGGATGAATTATTACAGTAAAGGGATTTCATTTATTGACTGGCCCATGGAAGTTGGGAACGTGCCAACTGTTGCTGTTCCATTCAGGGGCCTATCATCTGTATTTTCGAAGGGCAGATAAATACTGTATGGCTGTATTCATGGTTCCAGATGATGTATTGCAGCACAGTCGGAATCTACATTTGCAGAGAATTAGTCTGAAGACTTTTGGAGAAGAGCCAGCACATGGGGGTGGACAAAGACACCATTCCACTATCTGCTGAGAGCTCACTTTTACATTAGTCGGATAATGATGATCAGACAGAGTTTGGTTAAAGGTGTACTGTACCGATTATACACATACTGTATGATGTTGTTTGGCTCTGGAGTGGGGTGACCAGATTTCTCAAACAAACCCTGGGGACATTTTCAGCTCAGAAGAGCATATACCTCCGAAACACGTCATGTTTTTATTTTTGCAAAACTTAACGGGGACACTAGACCAGGAGCTGTTCTTGTTGGGGGCTGTAGTATTAAACGAGATCGCAGCAGTCGGCAGCAGAGAAACAAGCTACAATAGAAGTTAGTAGAATAAATGTCCAGCTTGTATTTACGTTCATGAAGTGTTTGTTTTGCTGCTGACAGACTCAGATTAATATGCAAAGTGTCTGACAACATTATGGAAAGGATTTCTAAGGAGGTCAAAAGATTAAGATCCTTTTTAAAACATAAGAGTTTGCGAAATTATCAGTGGTCTGTCAGTCACAGTGAAAACCAGGGACATTTCCGGGGACAGGTCCAGGCGGGGACTGGTCACCAAAACCGGGGTCTGTCTCCGGAAACCGGAGATGTCTGGTCACCCTACTCTGGAGGAGCTTTAGCATTTATCCATTTATCCATCCATCTTCGTCTGCTTATCCGGTGTCGGGTTGCGGGGGGAGCAGCTCCAGCAAGGGACCCCAAACTTCCCTTTCCCAAACCACATTAGACTGGGAGACATAATCCCTCCACCTAGTCCTGGGTCTTCCCCGAGGCCTCCCCCCAAATGGACGTGCCTGGAACACCTCCCTAGGGAGGCGCCCAGGAGGCATCCTTACCAGACCCCTGAACCAGCTCAACTGGCTTCTTTTGACACAAAGGAGCAGGAGCCAGAAGTCAATAATTAATAATTTCTTCCGTATAAATGTTTTCAAATAAGCCTTTCCTGTTTCCCGTTTTGGTGACAAGGTTGTCACCCGACAGCAACAATATTATAGTTTTTCTGGCAAACTTTCACTCTAGTTCAATAGAACACCCTTTGATTTTGATTTTCCGCTGACTTGTAACGTTGAGCACATAGGCGTCTGAATGGGACCATGTGTACCTAATATGTCAACGGCACCATAGTAACCGCTGTAAACATCAGACACGGCAGACCCAGTATTATGTCATCTTAGGAGCATAGCATAACAAAGGTTGCGCAACAGTGTGTGTAATATTGACAGATGTTATCAAAGGAGAACTATATACATGATTGCTCTGCAACTTCACGTTGGTACATACTGTGTGCTCTCCATTGCTTCTTGTTGAAGTTTTTATTGTCATTTTTACATGGTTCTGATTATGTTTTTGTCTGTTGTTTTTTTTCAAATCAAGCACAAGGAAGTGGTGGTGTTGTGTAAATGCCGCCTGTGTATCTTCCCGATCCACGCTGGTAATGAGTGTCATCTGCACATGCTTGTGGAGACCTCTACAACATCAGCTGATAGTCATGTTTGTTCAGGGTTGTTATGAGAAACAGCTCGGGGAAAACCAGGAGCAAAGAGAGCGCCTACACATGAGCTTGGTTTTCGAGGAAATTACATCAAATTGCTCTCTTTATTTCTCTCTCTCTCTCTATTGGTTTTTACAGTGAAGTGATGTTGCATCTTCTAACCGACAATTTCTGGGGAAAGGCTCGAATGCAGCAAGAACAACAGCTCCGAGTTTGGAGATAAATGCGTGCTTCTCGGCATGCGAGCAAAGCCTTTCACTCTGGGGCTCTGCCATGTTTTTATTTGCAGCAATTTCATCTCGCCATCTTCACACCAGTCTCCGAAATGCAATAAAAGATGACTGACTACATTTTATCACTGCAGGATTTATCTTTCAAGGAGATTTACAAGTCCATCCTGATAATGTAGGGGGAGAAAAAAGCAGAAATATGAAGAACCATCAACCCTGGCATGATATGTGTTTTTCTCAAACTTGCAACGAGCCACTGGAAACAGTAATTCACCAGTGCTCTTACTGCCGAATAAAAGAATTTCACAGCTGATGTGCATTACTGCTTATAATTTGTCATTTGCATCATTTCTGTTCTACCAGCTTGAGATGTTACCTGATTGAAACCAACAGGCTGACAGTGGATTCTTGGCCCTGTGACACAGGAAAAGCCCGTTTCACCCTCGACCTTTGTCATTATCCACCCACAACATCAGTGGAGCAGACAATCGGGGGATCAAGGCCGGCCAGGAGAAATCCTGTCCCCAGACATAAAAAAAAAAAAAGGATGCGCGCCGTGATCTCTCTCCCTCATTGCCAGGAATTCAATTTCACTCAGCTAACATCTGCCATAGATAAGTGAAACATAAACAATGTCATTCACACACCCAGAAGAGAGAGAGAGGGAGAGAGAGAGAGAGAGAGAGAGAGAGAGGAGAGAGAGAGAGAGGAGAGGGAGAGAGGAGAGAGGGAGAAGAGAGAGAGAGAGAGGAGAGAGAGGAGAGAGAGAGAGGAGAGAGAGAGAGAGAGAGAGGAGAGAGAGAAGAGAGAGAGAGAGAGAGAGAGGGGAGAGGGAGAAGGAAGGAGAGAGAGAGGAGAGAGAAGCATGGAGAGAAACAATACAGACACATCTCTTAATTACAAACCATGACATTTGAAAATTATTTTTTATGCTGCTTTCTGTATTAAATGTGAAAAAAAGAGAAAGTAGTCTTTGGATGAAATGAGAAAATCATTTGCCATTCAAAGGGCTCACTTTCAATAGCAATGAGAAAAATAATCTATTCATCAAATTCATCAGGGGGACATTTAAAAGAAACAGACCATGTATTTTCCTGTAGTCTGTTAAAGCTTGTGCTACACATCATTGGAAAAAAAAACATCATTCTCTCCAAACAAAGCCGTCCAATGTCCCGTCAAAAAACAGGTGTCAAGGCCGCAACCACCCCCCCACTGTCACCTGATACAAAGATCTGCAGCCTCGGGTCAATGTTGCTGTAGTGTTCCTTTATGCCTCTGTAGCATAACTTGAGGGCTCCAGACATCCAGTGTCCTGGTCTAAACCCCCCCCCCCCCCCCTAGACCTGACTCACTCTGTCTCCGCAAACGTGTCATAAGGAAACCATTTTGTTGACATTGTGCGACGTTGAGGTATTGGTGCAAACCCTAAACTGTGCATCCATGCTGTTGTGTACAGATCTTTAAATTGTAGATGGCTCTGTATGGGCTCAAAATCATCGTGATGGTCTGCTCTGAGGAGAAGACAGGGTCTTTTTTGGACTGTGTGAACACATATTTAAGCAAATGACAACCGTTTTTCCGATTAACCATCATAATAACATATGAATTGTGAACTTTTTCTGCAGTGCTCAAGTTGAGATGGCACACATTCACGATCAAAACGGAGAAAAAAATCTAAATTTCTCAGTGCTCCTCGACGTTAGGAGTTATTAGAGTGGGGAGGCTTAAATATTATATTTAATTTCATATTTTAAAAAAACCCACTATCAAGCATTGCTCACATTTTCTTTGAAACCTCCTCTTGAACGTAACTCATTTTGAATAACGAGTTGCCAAATGAATAGTTATGACTGCCACAAATGGGTGAAGCGGGGAAATGCTGCGAATATTTATGATAATAACTAAAGAGAGAATTAGTATCCTTAGCATATGCTTAATATACACCTTTATTACCCCACAACACACACACAAAAGCAATCACGATGCAACTATTTGATGTTATTAAAATACTGTATATCACAAAGAAAAGCTGAAATAACATGAGAAAAACTCAGATTTCGTCCCTTCAGCTAAAGTACTTCTAATACTAATAATTGCAGTACTGTCCCTTAGTTGGAGCTGTCCATCTGCTCTTGCCACTGTCGCACCCCCTCACAACTGTCATCAATACAGCAAGGACGTGTTCTACCTTTGTGCAGCTTTCCTGGTGCCCTGCCTGAAGATTTAGCGCTTATTGAAGTACGTAAGGAACACATAATGCAATAATCTTATGCTGATGGAATAATATCGTTCTCTCGTCACTGCCTCAAAGGAAAATGTAGCCCACTATTATCACTAAGTATTCTCTCGAGGAAAAGAAAGGAAAAAGAAACCCTAAAGGCAGTATTAGTGTTTTCTGTGTGCCAGTTGCATTTGAAAACATGGCACAGAATCAGTATTCATGCAGACTTTGGTTATTTGGTGTGCAGACCTCATTATATTAGCATACCAGGAGGTAAATTGCAAATAAATGCAGCACTCATCACCGTCTCTCTATTTCTACTTGACAATGCATGTTCTGCATGAATGAATATTGATGCACAGCTTTCCCTAGATGGTTCATTTTTAAGTTAACATTCCCCCCTTTTTTGGGGAGAGGGATGAGGTTAGAAAAAAAAAAAGAGGCAGCAGCAGCAAGGAGACTTGTATGTAGCGCACATTGTTAGCATTGAAAGCATTTCCTGCTGGTAGTCAATAAACAGGATGCTTGCTGTGTCATCCCAGACGTTTGAAGACAGCTGCCGTATGGCAAAGAAAAACAGCTTGGAGTCTGCCACTTTGAGCCTAAATCTATTTCGGGGATTTATCCTCACTTTTTTTGTGTGTGTGTGGGGGTGAAATAGATGTGAAAAGCGAAAAAGAAAGCCTGTCAAAATGTGGTTTTATGTGGGGATATGCGGCAGACTGTTTTTTGTCGCAAAGGAAACCAGAGGAAAGTCCTGGAAATGCTGTAGTGGATGCCAATTGGTTGAATATGGATAGTAAACCAGAGGAAAATGTTGACTGTATTCACAAAGTAGATGGAAAAAAAGTGGTAGTAAAGAAGCTAGAGGAACAGATGCGTGCCTGGATGTGATGTCAGGACTTTGGCTCTCAAAAAGTGTCAATTAGTGAGCTATAGACAGATGTTACTTAGGACAGAGCCAGGCTAGCTGTTGTCCCTAGTCCCAGTCTTTATGCTAATCGTAGCTAACCAGCCGCTAGTTCCAGCTAGGCGGCACATTCCGGATGCGTTATTATTGAATCCACGCAACTTCTAAGCTGGACCCGCCCTTCTGTAGCATTCACATGCTACTATTATCAAGGCGTCCATGCTAACGCAGGTACCGGAACCTGATTTGTTCAGGTCCTATCCCCGGACCAATCGGCTATCACTCACGTTGTCCTCGGGTCAAATTGACCCATTTTCCTGTATCAATGTTTTTTTTATTTACCCAAAATAACATGATTGATACCACACAACGCTCTTTGGCAAGCACAAATCTCTACTCTCATTAATTTTGGGGCGTCTTATTCAATTTTTTTAGCATTTAGAGAAATAAATTTGAAGTATTTTTGAAATAGTATTGGGTAAAAGTTGACATATTCCAGTCAAATTCTGCTTTTCTAACTCAAACATTTGGTATAATTTCCTATAAATGAGGTTTATTGACCAAAAATTCCCCAAAACATTTGTAAAACTAAAGTTAATAAGTTAGTGTTACGTAGTGTTGAAAACGTAAAAAAAAAAAAAAAGAGTCCAAATGAAAAAAAAGGGGACAAAAACGTGAGAAAAAGTTAAAAACAGCGATAACAAAAGTGTTGATTTACAATTTTGACGGGAAGACGACACAAGGGTCAACACAGCTCAATGCCTAACCCCAACCAATCAGCTGCTTTGTAGTGCGGGACTTGCCTAGACGTTGCGTAGGAGCCATAACAACGCAATCGAAAGTGCCTTAAAATGTCTAATTTCCAACAACGGGGGACTCTACTGGCTCCAAATAGAAAATGACTCTAATTCTTACTTGATTAATGGTGCATTTCATTTTCCTCGGAACTCGAAGCTGGGAATGACGTCACACCCAAATTGAAACGCATTACGCTGCATTTTGTGCAGACTGCAGCGTAACACCATGTCCACGGGTAGAAGTTGGACAGGACTGTGAGTACGGCTGGTTAAGTGAGACACAAATACGACAGAAGTGCTTATGACTTTCTATTACTACAGCTTTTAAAACTGTTGATGCACGGAGCAACCATGTTTGGATTTTTTGCTCAAGGTTTGTTGGTTTGAACCAAATATTACTTCATTATAAGAAGACAGTTATGGTCTCAATTGGCAGCGAATGTCCTGCTTTATCAGGATAGAAGCTTATCACCATTGCACTGTGCACATTAAATAACGGTGAACTTTTTTTTGGGTGCTCTCCATGTTTTTGTCCTAAACTTTGACCCTTTCGCTGTGTGTTTGCACTTTATCAAAGTTGATTGGAACATTCTGGTTGCAACTGACTTTTCCTCTTTAGCGTTTAGCTTAGCACAGTGCCATTGAAACCGTGCACGGTGTTGGCTCTGCCATTTTGTCAAAATGTGGCCACTTTTGGATCCAAAATACTAAGATGGCGACGGCCAAAATGTAATCCTGGCTTCAAAATGGCAGTTCACAAACCAATGGGTGACATCACGGATGCAGCGTCCAGTATTGTTTACAATCTATATTTAGATTCAACTTTATTGTCATTAAACAGGTACAAGGCAACGAAATGCAGTTTAGGTCTAACCAGAAGTGCAACAGCAGTAAGTGCAAGATTTCCAATGGTTTCATAAAATGCTGGACATGGATATGTACTGAATAAATATAGAAATGAATACTATTGTAAACAGAATTTTACAGATGGATTTGTCCTATGAACATCTAGATAACAAGTATTGTGAGCAAGATTTACAGCTGGATATGAACTGAACATAATGTACAGGTGGATATCACTGTAAATGCAATTTTTTCAGATATGTACAATGAACATGACATACTAATGGTTTACAGAGTTTACAGGTGAATATGTACTATTAATATATATATATGTATACAGACGGCTATTCACATAAACAGAATTTTTACAGATAGATATATATAATAAGTTAGGCTAAAATGAGCAGTATAACAATGGATTTAAGTTAGTACAAATAAGTTTGGGCAGAAGCTAAAATGTCATTATATTCCTTCATAGTAACTCAAGAAGTCAAATTGGAAAAAAAAACACCACATTTCCTTGGATTTGACCCCTACACTGAACTCTCTCCATCTTACTTGAGCTTTTCAATATCCTGTAGTTGCAGAGACTCCTGCTGACTCTCTCTGACCCTTCCTGCTTGGCTCATGGGGTTCCAGACCGTACTGAGCACGCCCAGCCCAGCCCAGCCCAGCCGGTGGATAACCCCACTACCTCATCCTCCCCCTGGGACCAACTCACATCCTTCCTCCTCTGTCCACACTCTTTCCATTCTCCTCGTATCTTCGCTCAGCTTCACTTCCCTCCACAGTGAGAGAATCACCATCTGCTTGCCCAAATCCCTTGCCTCCCCCCTTTAAAAAAAATAATCTCCCAGCCTCCTTCCGTCTCCATGCTTGTATCCCAGCGGCAGGAAGCAGCACCTGCCTCTTTACCTCACTTCCTGTTGTCAGAATCCCCCCCCCCCCCCCAATCTCACCTTTTGTGTCTTATTCTTTCCCCTGTGTTTGTGTGCAGGGATTTAATGCCCTTATAAGTGTGTTGGAAAATGTGTTGGACTTACCATTCACTTTCTGGCTTTGTTCCTGGCTTCCACAGTTGAGGCTGTATATTCAGTGACAGGTTGTGTCTGGACACTTAATTTGCACACACAGACAACCTTGGCCACCGTTTTCTCCCTGACCCAGGCCACCCCCGTGAGCAAGTTCCTGGCATAAATCACACCTTCCTTCTCCCCCTGTTGAAATCTTATCAATTCATCCATAATGTCCTTTGGGTGCTGTCATCTTTACAGCCGCATAAACAAGGCAGCGTGTGAGCTTGACCTCTTATTTAGGACAAAAAATATGGACGCTGTACAACGGGTATAAAAGATGTTAGGCTACATTAACTTCAATTGCCACATTCTTCTGTCACAACCCATTTCCCTGCGATTCTTTCCATTACGCAGCTGAGGAAATATTCTTATTTATTGCAGCAGCGACTCTATTGAGTTAGGTAACTCAAAACAGGATGTTTCGCTGTGCAATTACCGCTCACAAGGAATCATGGAGGAACAAACAGAAGCTGAAGTCGCTTCTGTTTTTCACTAGGTGGATGTCCATTGTTTTAGACTCTCTAGTTTTTCCTTTGTTCAACCTGCTTCCTCTACTATCATTAGGTCCATGCACTCAGCATGCCCATGTGTCAGGTCATCCTCCATCTTGTGTGGCCTATTTTTGGTTACAAAAGCTTCCCCACACAGGGGTTTTTAGCAATATGGGACAGGATGTTATGGTTAACTATTGAAAAATCAACATTGACTTTAAACGTAAGATAGTGCAGTGGCTTGCATAGGTTTCACACACCCATGCTAAAGTTGATTAAAAATGAGGATTAAAAAAATCTTTTGGATATTGATCTTAATGCCTTAATTCAAAAAAGTTTATAAAATCCAACCTTTTAAAAGGACACCAATTTTATTTGTGAATGAATGATGTTTTGTAAATAAACACATTTTCTTCCTTAAAATACAGGAGGCATAAGTATACACCCCCTATGTTACAATACAGGAGGCATAAGTATACACCCCCCTATGTTACAATACAGGAGGCATAAGTATACACCCCCCTATGTTAAAATACAGGGGGCATAAGTATGCACCCCCCTATGTTAAAATACAGGAGGCATAAGTATACACCCCCTATGTTAAAATACAGGAGCATAAGTATACACCCCCTATGTTAAAATACAGGGGGCATAAGTATACACCCCCCTATGTTAAAATACAGGGGGCATAAGTGTACACCCCCCTATGTTAAAATACAAGGGGCATAAGTATACACCCCCCTATGTTAAAATCCCATAGAAGCAGACAGATTTTTATTTTTAAAGGCCAATTATGTCATGGATCAGGATACTATTCATCCTGATAAAGTCCCCTTAGCCTTTGGAATTAAAATAGCGCCCCCCCCCCCATCATCACAGACCCTTCACCATAGATAGAGATTGGCATGTTTTGATTTCAGTTAGCTTAATAGCTGGATTGATTTGCATTGAGAGATGATCTTTTGGCAAGTTCCCCACGCCTATCTCTATGTATTATGGAGGGTATGTTATGGTGGGGGGGGCTATTTTAATTCCAAAGGCCAAGGGAACTTCATCAGGAAGTTTTGTTGGACAATTTATGTTAACATTTTTCTTTAATTTTTTTTTATTATTAACTTTTACTCTTGTGTTATAACTTTTACTCTCGTTTTTTTCTGTTTTTATTTTTTATTTTTAAATATTTTTATTAAAGCACTTTGAATTGCCAAGAAGATTTTTTGTTGCATTTGTGGAGTTTGATTTTCCAAAGTTTTAGTTGCTTCTTTCGGAGTTTTTAAATCGCTTTTTTCAAGGTTTTGACAATACTTTGGAGTATTTTTTCCACATATTTTGTCGTTATTTCCGATATTTGTCGCCTTTTGACATTGTTGCCGTTTTTTTTGTTTGCTTTCCACAAGTCTTTCAACGTTTTTGTCACTTTTTTTCAACACATGCAGACAAATATTTGGAGATCTCAATCCCTCCAATGTTGAACCCAAAGTTACCCCCTTGCCTCCATTCCTTTTTAGTTTACTTATGTGTATTTTTCCCCATTCCGCAGCATGTCTATATCTCTGAATAGACTATCGCTGTGTTATTCATACTACCATTCCAGTCATAAAAAACAACCATCATCCATACACTGGATGACTCCGAATCGATCTTCTCCCACTGATTTGAATTGCCGTGTAATACTGTTAATAGAACATTTCGGGGCTTAAGGCTGATTGCATTGATCCTCCACAATGTTTTTGCTGGGTCTAGATAGAGAATATTGATACACTGAGTATGGATCCTCCATATTAGACTTTACATGTGAAGATCCCTGTCGTTGAACATAGATTGGATCATGAAAGGCATGTGTAAATATATTGCTTTGTGTGTCTTTTCCAACATTGTAAAGTTTAGTGGGAAGATGCTGACAAGCTTGTTGATGCAAATATGATCATGACAAACCCAACCACTGTCAGATATCCATGATTAATGGGCTTCAAGACGGATTGATTTGTCTGGACGGACTAAAATGTTTTATTATATCAATCAATGAGAGTGCCTGGCTTGACAGGGCAGTTTCATCATGAGTAAGGAGTTGATCAAACATTTCGTCTGCGGTGTGTGATGAGGGTTATTAGGAAACAAGGTTCAAGGATCCAAGCAGCTCTCAGAAGTTTGTCCTCTCCGATGTCGCTGCTGCGTTGCCGGGAAACCAAACAAGTGAGGCGATAACAGGAAATGATTTCATCGTCTCTTTCCTTTAACGTACAACAGGAGCTGACATGGTGCAATGCACGTGCTGAGATGCAAATCTGATGAGAGATGTGGACAAATGACACGCTAACACAAGCTAGCATCATTATGATTAAGCACTTTATTCAAAATACAACCAAAAAGTAAGCAGATATACAGTGGGACCAGCACCAGTGGTGGAAGAAAATGCCAGATTATGCAGTCACGTAAAAATACCATGTTGTAAAATACGGTGAGGATCAGAAAAATCTCACATTTCTGTGCAAACTTTGCCTTCTGCACTTCAGACACATCCACTGCAAACCTGAAACGGCACATTGAACTGAGCTATGTATGGTAAACAGTAAGTGTAAGGTATGTGCAAACAAATAATACATCAAAAGACAGTCAAGACAGATGAAATCTGACACATAGTTTCAGTATTAAAACTGATAAAGCCATATTGTATACTGCTTATTGAAATTACAATTTACACTCTGTTTTGTTAGTAATCACTACAACACACACACACACACACACACACACACACACACACACACACACACACACACACACACACACACACACACACACACACACACACGACCTATTCTTGCACCAGTGGAGAAATGTCAGGGGGGGGGGGGGGGGGTTACTGTGCCTTGCTCACTTGCATACTTTGGTCGCACGGGCACTTAAACCAGCGACCCCCCCCCCGGTTCCCAAGCCAACTCCTCTACGGACTGCCCCCCCTACTACTGTTAGTAATGTATAGCTCGCAGCAACATAAGGAAAAAGAGAACTCTGAACTAGTTCATTTTTTTAACTGTGAACTTCGTTCAAAATATTGGAAGTATGAACTATGACCCGAACTAGTTCATTTTAAAATTTGTGAACTGAACTTTGGACTAGTTCATGTAGAAAGTAAACTTTTTCTGCATTCATAGACCACAAAGGTTGGGAGCCTCCGATGGTTAAATCTTGAACAGATCATTTTACATGCTTATCATATGTGTTTCCAGCCATAATCACTATCTGAGACGAGATGTATTAGCTAAAGCTGTAAAAAAGTAGTAAAAAATGTCCTTAGAAATACTTAAGTAAAGAACCAATACTGCAAAATTGTACAGTCAAAGTTCTCAGACTCTTTCCACCATTGACCAGCACTTAACACAACCGCACGCAGACAAAAACCACTAGATCATTCATACTAAAAAGACACTTAAATTGTCCTTTGAGTTTTATGGACATAAAACGGGAGTGATTGCTTCCTGTTGCCACACAGAAAGCTGGCCTAATGAATGGTGGCAGCATGTGAGTGCTTCTACTACTGATCTGCTCTTCTCTCATTAGGGGCTGTGTGCTCAGCGTTGGAGCGGGCTGATGGTTGCCAGGGTCAGAGCCAGAAGGGTTCATCTGTGCAGATAAGGATGAACCATAGCAGAGCAGCCTCAGGCACCCTCTCTGACATCTTCTCATGCCTGCTCGATACAGCTGGGTGGAATGTAGCGTCTCGTACTCTCTCTCGAGCTTTCCCCGGCTCATTTTATTTCCCTCTACAGAAAAGACAAAAAGGAGCATTTAGATTGCAATATCCACCAGCGTATCACGCAGAGGGACTCTGGTGTCAGTATCATCTCTATTTGTTGTTTCAAAGCATCTTTGATACTCAGTGATAGTGTCTCTTAATGCATATTCAACGATGCGTGATGTCAAACCGCGGCTGATGTAACAAGGTCTATTCAGCCTGAAGATGTAGACCTCTGAAAACCTTCCAATCCCTGTTGTGTCACACAGCTTTCATTGACATCTTGATAATAGCCCAGCAGTACCTGTCACAGGTTAAAAGAGAGACTTCTGCTCCCTTAATCATTTGTAGCGTTTTTTGGCCCTTGTCGGGGGGGTTGGAGGCCATCTCAAGGGAGGCACACTAAAGCTGAGCGCTACATTCCCAGAAAACATGGCTGGAATTTGGCTCCGGGGCAGATGGGTATCCTTTTGACAAGGGGAGGGTGGAATGTGTTTCTTTGTAGGAAGGAGTGTTATGTGTTGAAGGGAGGGGGGGGGGGGGTGCTGGGGATTGGTGCTTCTGGGCTGGTGCCAAACTCTCCCTTAACTCTCACTGGCTGAGAGATGTATATGTGACGTAAACATGTGGGGGGCTGACGAAAACATCTCAAACGGAGATAGTGAATCTAAACCGAGCTAAACTGGAGCTGGCGGGTGGTGGCGGGGAGGGTGGTGGTTTTGAAAACAGTGCAACAAAGTGCCATGCTCTACGAGGAGGATTCACAGGAAAATTCTGAGAAAATAGGAAAACAAGATCCCAAAAACCTGATAACATGGGTGTGCACTTCATAAGGAATCAAACAACCTACTATACCCTATCACTAGAATCATTAACTCAGTGAAGTAATCAAAAAGAATGGAAAACCACCCAACAAACCTTTTTTTACACTTGGTACTTATTTCAAATGTATTCTGGGAGGGGCTGAGTGAATCGATGTGTACTGTTCTTTGCTCTTGCATCTATGGTTACGCCAACCTCGTTCGGACCCGCCATTGTTGTTTTGAGCCAACAGTCGCATCTCTGTGTCATCACACACACACACACACGCACACACACACGCACGCACGCACGCACGCATGCACGCACACACCAAACCAAAGCCATAACTGCCAGTAGCATAGGATGCTGATTGGTCTAACTGGTGGTCCACAAGCGCATTACTTGACAAGACAAGATGGTTGTGGGATCTTGTGATTCTCTGGTGATACTTCGAGAACCAGGGCTGTAGTACTTGGGTCCACTCAAGGTGCTTTTCTATTGTCTCAGACTCGTCTTGGACTTGTTGGTATTTGGACTCGAACTCATTGTTGACAAAACCAAGTAATGTAGTTAGTCTCGACAAAGTCCAACACTCTACTCTTTAAACTTCCTCCTCCAAAACAGAACCTTTGACAAAGCACGCTTGTTCAGAAAACAGGTATCAGTTTGATGCGAAGTTCATCTAGAACAGGCATCAAGATTGTTTGCCTGTTTTACACCTGGCTGCGTCATGTACCCCAATCATCAGGTGTCGATCATTTTCATTTTGGCCACAGCCACAATGTCAGTTCAATTTTATTTATAGTATCAATTCACAACAAGAGTTATCTCGAGACACGTTACAGATAGAGTGGGTCCAGACCACATAAAGGACCCAACAGTTCTAGAGCAAGCAACAGTGGGATAGTGGCAAGGAAAAGCTCAATTTTAGGAAGAAACCTGGGTTAGACCCAGGCTCTTGGTAGGCGGTGTCTGATGGCCGGTTGGGGTACTTGAACTTGACAAACTTGACTTGGTCTTGACTCGTCCTGGTGACAAAGGTGGACTTGACTACAAACCTGGCGAGAACCCAACTGCCGTACAAGCAGGGCTTGACATTAGCACCCGCCAACCCGCCAAATGCGGGTAGATTTTGGCAATAGTGGGTAACACGGTCACTCTCACTAACCACTTTGGCGGGTGGCATGCCTTTATATCGTAACACTGAGGCTGGAAACCTACTGGGCCACTGCCTGACACAGGAACACAGTTGTGACCCAGTGTGCAGTGGGACCGCCGGAGTACACCAGCACACCAGACCAGCACGCCACTGCGACTCCTTCGAAAATCCCCCAGAGATCCGTTCAGCGCAACATGGCAAGCCCAGACAACATTTGCGTCTCTGCAGGTCATAGACTATACAAGGTACAGAGAGAGCATGCAGTGGACAATTTAGCAGGACGTGTGTCTTATTTGGTTGCATATTTTCATACAAAAAAGGATCTTTACACAAATTATCAGAGCCGAATATTTAATGGCCACAGTGTTATGTTTGAGGTAGTCTTGATTTAGGTGTTTACAGTGCTCCTTTACATTTAAATAGGGCTGTAAATCTGCTTCTTTAATTCAGTTGTAGTCAACTTTATTCAAATAATACATAATTTTACACAAAATAGCAGATAGTGAAGATGCTGAGTGGCTAGCTACTGGTCAGCAAAAATGTCAAGCCGTGCGAAAATTGAAAATAAAAAAAACTTATCTCAAATATTAATACTTGTAATTTGCCCTCAGCACATCAACTAATGGGTATTATTGTTTTTTCAAGGGTCTTGATCAAAATCTTTCTACTGGCTCTAGACTGTCCAGAAGTCAGCTGCCAGTCTTGGACAGAATCATCCCCCCATCGCCTTCCTGACGAAATTGATTTTAAAATTCTCCTAATAATTAGGATAAACAGACTATGAGCTTGGCAGTGAGCATAAAAAAGGTAAAAAAAACACAGTGTGTCTAAAGGAAGGCAGAGAAATAAGAAACACTTCCAGACACACTTACACTCTGATTGACAGCTGATGTGAAGTTTGCATTTTAGTTAAACATTCACACAAAAACACATCTACATGACTGAAATCCTTAAAGCTATAGTGCATATTTTCTGTCGCCTCCATGAGGAATTCTAACCTTGGATTTCCAACTGCGGAACTCCGTGCTCCCCAGTCCTTCAAAACCCACCGGGTCCGGGTTTGTTGCGGAACAAGGACCCACGAGATCTCGTGAATATGATCGCGCAAGATGTAGTTTCTACAAACAGAACCACAAAACCTCTGACCTGTTTACTTTAGGCCTGTCTCCGTCCATTATGACATTTTCAAGGAGTAGTGCAGGGAAATATGATCCGCGGTGTATTTTATTTTGAAAATTTACTGGATGTTTTTTAGTGTTTCTGTACTCGCCCGCATTATCTGCCGTATGATGAATTTCTGCGGACCTCTCCAGTGTCACAGGACAGGAGTTCTGCGTATCTGCTCCGGAGTATACACATTGACTTTAATAGAAACCTATTGAATCTGCAGCCGTTCCACAATTGGTGGAAATCAGGGGTAAGAAATGACAACAACACTGTTGATGCATCCACATGACACAAGCCTTCAGTAAATTGCCCCACCTCCTCCACACAGGTGCTAGTAGCCAAGGAGGACACAGAGGATAAAAAAAAACACATGGATTTACAGAGTTTTGGGAAGCTGATAGTCTTAATTAGCTTTGTTTGAACTCATTTGGCAATGGCTTGTAATGTGACGTTCATTAACAACAAAAGTCACGCACCAAAGCTGTAAAGCTGCAGCCACAAACACACTCCGCGGTGATGTTTTTAGGCAATTAGCATTGAGCTTTAGCTCTAATACCAGAGGGGCTGGAGTGTTCACTGGACTTTGGTGAGCCTCTTTTTACATCCTCCAGGGAAAAACAGTCTCTTCCCATTAACTCACCCATGGTTGGCCGGGATTTTCACCTCCAAAGATATGCATTTCTAAACATTGTATAAGCATTGTGCATTATTCATTGTGCTTATTAGAGGAGGTGGACTTTGGGTTATTGCAAATCAGAGGAACAAATATTAACCCATAGCATTAGCATACGAATGAGTAAGCTTCCCACTGAATGACTTACAAGGACTGGTTTCATCAACATGCCCTCGAGGAAAGCACTGCTCGATACCTAATACAAATAATATAGGGTGGAATTGCTTAAACTGCTCCTGTAAGTCCAATTGTGTTCTTAGATAATATCCTGGGCTATTTTTTTAGCTGTCTCGAACATCTGATCATAATAAATGCCACTGTATTTAATATGAAAAATAAATTTATTAGCCTAGCAAATAAGAGCATATTGTCTTGCTACTGTGCCGATTTATTTACCAAGAACTTTATGGCTGGCTTGCTTGCATCATGTGGACTGTGTCTAGCCTTGACGTAGTGCACATGCCTGCACATATGTTCCAGTGTTCATGACATCTTTGAGCATCAATTAATTTGAATTAAAATCAATGATCCACCAGGATCAAATTGTCTTGGTTATGGCCTGAAGTTGTTATTTTTCCCCAGATCGTAGCCCTAATGAAGCGCTGCAATACCTCTTTACACACATGTTGTAAAAGGGGGATTGCAGCACCCTGCAACCCCACCCAGCCAACTAGTCCTGCACTCTACGTGCCCCAATGCAGGTGTCTTCACAAGTTACTCATTAGCCTCAGGGTGCAATTCTAGCCTTGGCTCACTTTTTCATTCATTACCAAATAGAAGTGTGGGGATTCTTCAAAACAAGTGGGAAACGAAATGTAAACTGAAACACTCCCATTGCATCAATGGCCTTCATCAATTTCAAAAACCCATAGTGTCTAAACATCTCCCTTATGTCAGCTTACAGTATCCAAAGATACGGTGACTGAGTTTTCCCATTAAATTGAAACGCAATATACACTTTCTGCTCATTTGTATCAATCATGTTCAATTTAGCATTATTCTACCAGCCTGTCCTTCAGCTGCTTACTGGAAATCATCAGCAGGCTCAGCATGTACCAACTTGTCATCTTAGTGACGCACGCTATCTCGACTTTACTTGACCCGGATTACATCACTTCACTGCCTCTCATCTTACTGCATTTGTCATTATTGGAGGAGGGTGAGCATGTATGTGCAGGTGTAGGTGTTTGTGAAAGAAAGTTTCCAGTGCCAGTGTTTTAATCCCGAGCTCAGTGTTTTTTCTAATTCTTCAAGCATCACCGAGTTTGAAGATGAACGTTGCACGTAGTTTCATTCAAAGAGTAATTCTTTTCCTGAGAATATTATGTTGAGAGGCAACATAATGTGCCTTGGTTTTGTAATCCAAGCATCCCGCATATACATGTGAAGATTTATGTTTTGGCATGGCACATACGCAGTTTGCCAAGCTAACTCAACCCGTTCTCACTTTAAATGTGTAAAATATGGACATTTGGACTAATGGGACAAAAAAAAGACTGGAGTGAGAATGTCAAAATGTGTTTAACTATAATGAATTTGACAAAGATAGCTGTGGCCAATTTGCCATTTAAATTTTCTGTTTTTTTTCAACTGTAGCTAACTAGCTAATTAACTGTTCTGAGTGAGAGCCAGTTTCTGAACGTCCTCCGTCTTCAGTCTCCGGGTGAGCTGTTCAACATCTGCACGGCTTTCTACGTCACTAGAGACGAGGTGGCTAACCGTATCATGCTAGCTTGTTCTCAATGGCAAAACACTGCTACAACAGCCACTAGTTGACCATAATCTCCAAAAGAACTACTTCCTGTCCCTGTTCTGCAGGTATTCCACAAGTGGCCCTGGTCTAGAAGAAGTCTCCCAGCTAATCCTGCCTTGGACTGACCAAAGCTGGAGAAAGAGTTATCTAGCTGATGGGATCTTACCGAGCTACTGAGCATGTGTGACTATAGATAGTATAGAAGTGAGATGTCTCACTCTGGAGCTGAAACAGAGACCTAAACACACAGGGTGATAACAGGATCGGCAGCAATGTGCAGTACAACAAAAATATGTAAAAAAAAAAAAAAAAATGAAACCATATAAACCTATTCTGGTACAACCTCAAAATTCTATTTAAACCTGAAAATGAGAAGATGGGCGCTTTAAAGCTATAGTACGTAGTTTCTGTCTCCCCCATTGGGAATTCTAAGTAATGACAACAACAACGTCTGTGCGTCCACATGATACAAGCCTTCCGTGATAGCCCTCAGTCCGATCACCCCTCCTTCACGCATTTGCTAGTAGCCAAGGAGGACATGGGGGATTAAAAAAACACAATGGAGTCTTTAAAAGATCTTCAATCAAGTTTCTGCGTGGGAAAGTCACCAGACGACACAATCTTCTGAACGTAGTCATATTGAAAAATACAAAGAGTTATGTGGCAGTGATAGGCGTAATTAGCTTTGTAGCAACTCTTTTGGCAATAGATGAAATGTAACGGTTCTTCATCAATACAAAAAGTTAAACACTAAAGCTTGAAACTCTTGCTTTGGCCTTTGTTTGTTCTGGAGAGGGTAAAAAAGAACTTAAATCTATCACTTCTACTACAGCCACACACCGCTGTGGGGTTTAGGGATTGGTCATTTCAGATAGATAGATAGATAGATACAGTAGATGGATGAAGGATGGATGGATGGATGGATAGTTAGATACTTTATTGATCACCAAGGGGAAATTCAGGGTCCCAGTTGCTTAAAGACATCACACACAACCTACACAAATACATCATAAACAGGATGATAAAAAATAAAAATCCACATGAATAATATGGACAATATAAAAAAAACGATGCTATCCTCATGAATGTACATTCCACCCCTATTGATACAATCATACGCTTCTGATACGCATCATGTACAGGCTATAAGCTCCTCTTTATTTATGCAACCCTGCCATCAACCCAGGTTATTCCTTCACACGTCCATGCTTGATTTCATATAAAACCCCAACAGGGAGCTTAGAGCCAGGTTCATAGAGTTCATGATTTTTACAGTTTTTACATAATTCATGTCATACATGTATCATATAACAGTTTTAATTCAACGCGAGAATGGAAAATAGCATTGGAAAAGCCATGATGTCCAGTAATGAAATGAATATGATGCTCTGGCAGCATTTTGATTCAGTTGATATTCCGTTTTTCCGTGGCTAATGCTTGACACTCAGCCTTCAGGTCAGTAATGAGAAAAACTTGTTTTACTCTAAAAACATGACTTTCCAAGGCTGGCTGGAAAAACACTATGTTTGGCGGTCTTATGACTAGACCCTAAGTGGGTCAGCCATCGTAATGGGCTGCTCCATCGTCCTTCGTCTGGTAATTCGGAGCATTGATTGAACTCAGTCTCAACTTTCCGCTAACCTGTGCAGAGAGGCAGAAGACACGGTATCACTCAGGAGGAAAGAAAGATAAAAACAGGAGGGGTGGTCGAAGGAAAATATGGTGTTCTCATATGCCTGACTTGGTCTCCTAAAGAAACATGTATTTCCAAATATAGCAATGTGACCCGAGGACATGGTATTTACTTCTAGAGCGCATTCCCCTTAATGCAACTTAGCTGAAAAGCAGTTAACCATTCAATATCGCCATGATTTATGCTCTTTGTTTACATATGCTAATGTAAGCAACTGCCAGAATTAATTTTCATGTGGACATGTTTACACTGCCATCCAAAACTACTGCCTTTCTGTGTTCTTTATGAATGTAACGAGCATTGACTTCACTGTTCACATACACACTATTTAATGCCCTTAGCAGCGGTGGAAAATAAAGACTTACAATTGCTCTTGTTACTGGAACTGAGAAGTTTTTTCTGCAATTTCTTTTACTTTTTAGAGAATTATTTTAGTTGATGATGTTTAGTTCAAAGTATTGCACTTTGCTACATTTTACGTCACATCTGCTATGGTGTTAAAAAAGGGGGGGAAGCTCTCTAATGATGTTTTGGCAATGTTTCACGTGTGTGTGTGCATTTGTTTGCATAGTTTTTTGCTTTTTTAAGGTTTTTGTTTTGTTTTTTTCTTTTTGGCTATAATAAGGAGGCTATTATAAGTATAAATAAGACATTAAAGCTTTGGTGTGTAACTTTTTGATATTAATGAACGTCCGTTATATTCCATCCATTGCCAAATGAGATGCTACAAAGCGAATTAAGACCATCAGCTCCACACAGCTCTCTCTGTATCTCTCAGTATGACTATTTTTAGAAGATTGTGGCGTCCGCTGATTTTCCTGAGTTGAAACTCAAGTGAAGATAATGACCTCTTTTGAAGAGTCCATTGTGTTTTTTTAATCCTCCGTGTCCTCCTTGGTTACTAGCGGGACGGGACTGTGTGCAATCACGGAGGGCTTGTATCACGTGGACGCGCCAACATTTTGTTGTCATTACTTAGAATTCCTCATGGGTTCCTCACAGAAAACTACGCACTATAGTTGGTATTTTTCGGGCATTTTATGCTTTTATTTTTCATAGGACAGATGAAGACATAAAAGGGGGGGGGGGGGACCAACATGCAGCAAACGGCCATAGGTCGGACTCAAATCCACCGGCCGCTGCCTCGAGGAGTAAACCTCGCCACATGTGGGTAAGAAATGGAATAAACTATGCATTTGTACTTGTCTGCTCCTGCTAACAAGAATCAAGTACTTTTACTTAAGTAGAAAGTTTTTGTACTCTTTCCACTTCTGGCCCTTAGAATCTGTTTTCTATCACAGTCATAGTATGGCTTCTATATTAGGCACGATAGAGTGTACATTGCTGTTCCAATACCAATAATCTTGTTTTCATAATCCATAAGTCCCAGAGGACCTGATGGATCGTAATGCTGCATGAACATTAATGATTCAAATTTTCAATACCAGGCACCGGTGTGTTGTTTGTCCTTGCCACAATTCGGCACATCTATTTCATATGGAGTACCATTCATCATTCCTCAGTCAAACAAGCTTCATGTGAGGACACATAACGTGGTCGTAAAAAGACGGATGCTGCGCCGCATAAGGAGCAGTAGATAATAGCCCTTTTTGGACTTGAGGGGATTTGTCACTTTTGTTTGTACACCAAATAGCAAAGTACATCAACAAGGACAACTGTGGTTTACACGAACCACTGGCATGCAGCCAAGCAAAGAGTAATAATGGAGACAGGAAGAAAAAAGAAGCTACCTCACATCATCTATTGCATTGGAGACCGACAAGAGAGTGATGTACTGTATATGTGTCACATAGATTTTAAAGGGCTTGAATTGTGGCAGACTATTACGGTACAATTGCTGCTTCCAGCCCGTCCCTTTCCACCTTATTCAACTATCTGCACAATTACTTTGTGTATGAATCTGACACTGTAAAAGATTCAGATTTTTTTTATTTCTTTGTGTATAAATAGCTGTATATCTCCAGCAATAGGCTGACCCTGCAATCCATTTTCAGAGAACTGAGCCTATATTCCTGGATATTGCTCCTTCTGAGAGGTCACCCATGGTTTTGAAACATTCTAATTTGTCTGTAGTCCATTTCCAGCCCCCTGAGGTCAATAGATATACGCTGCACCTACACACACATATTATATCTCCCCCGTGGCCACCCCCTGCCTCTCATCTCTTTCTGACAGTGCTTTCGCTGCCTGAGCCAGATGGCATTTTCTCAAAACAAATGAAACCCCGTCGACCAACGCGCGCCCGTAACACGACAGAGAGAAAATAGTGACGGTCCGAGTGCGGTGTCTCTGAATAAATCATGGCCGGGAGAACAAAGGCTTCCAGCAGTTTGATCAACGAAGCTCATTCAAATCTCTTTTTAATACGTTAAGACCTGCAAAATGTATCAACCCGGCTGCATTAAACTCAGCTTAACATTTACAACGATGGGGAACCCTGTTTGAAGGAGCTGTTAATTCCTCATTTGTCCTGTGGAAAAGGACACTCTCTCAGGTGCACTGAGTTAATCTCTATCAGTTGGTGACAGTGTGCATTTTGCTTTCATTAATGAACCGACTTCCTTGACAACAGGCTAGAGATGCAGATAGTAACAACTGCATTTTTATTCTACATCCATTATTCGGTGCTATCACTTGTGGAAGAAAATAGAAAAAAAGACCACAAGAGATCTATAGAGAGACGCTATTGGGAAAATATCAATTAGTAAAGCTGAAGTTAAAACCTGAATTTGACCCTTTGTGAATGTAACCAAGTTCTAGTCATTGTGTTTTAGCTAGAAATGTGGCTTAAGTGATGAAAAAGTTGGTTGGTCAACCCACCAAAGAAAGATATCAACAACTATTAGATTGGATTGCCAATGAATTTTGTAAAGCAACCTGTTCTCACTCGGATCATATGAAATTTGGACGTTTGGACAGTGGGTGTCCATATCTTATGCGACGAAAAAGGCTTTTGGCGTGTGTGTAGAACGTACTGGGGAGAGCAGTATCTAGACGGGGTTTAGCGAGCAGTATGTAAGGGGGAAATTCCTCATAGGAAGGTTGGATGGGGGGTGGATGGGTCAAACACAGGACTTTCCCCCAGGAGAGCGGGCTTCGTGTCCCACGTGTGTCCTTAATTCCGTTAAATAGTCCGTATTAAGTCCGTTATTGCCGCGTGTCATGGAACCGTAAGCCCACCCACAAGCTTTTCCTAAACCTAACAGCGTCAAAAGGGACGCCAATAGTCCCAACCAAGTGCGTCAAAAGAGACGCCAACAGTCCATACCAAGTGAGTCAAAAGGGACGCCAAAAGTTCCGACCAAGTGGGTCAAGAGGGACTCCAACAGTCCCGACCAAGTGCGTCAAAAGGGACGCCAATAGTCCCAACCAAGTGCATCAAGAGGGACACCAATAGTCCCGACCAAGTGCGTCAAACGGGACTCCAATAGTCCTGACCAAGTGCGTCAAAAGGACGCCAAAAGTCCAGAGGAAGTGCGTCAAAAGGGACGCCAACAGTCCTGACCAAGAGCGTCAAAAGAGACGCCAAAAGTCCCAACCAAGTGCGTCAAAAGGGACGCCAAAAGTCCCGAGCAAGTGCGTCAAATGAGACGCCAACAGTTCCAACCAAGTGCGTCAAAAGGGACGCCAATAGTCCTGACCAAGTGCGTCAAAAGGGACGCCAATAGTCCTGACCAAGTGCGTCAAAAGGGACGCCAATAGTCCCGACCAAGTGCGTCAAAAGGGACGCCAATAGTCCCGACCAAGTGCGTCAAAAGGGACGCCAACAGTCCCGACCAAGTACATCAAAAGGGACGGCAATAGTCCTGACCAAGTGCATCAAAAGGGACGCCAACAGTCTCGGACAAGTGCATCAAAATGGATGCCAACAGTCCCCACCAAGTGCGTCAAGAGGGACGCCAATAGTCCCGAACAAGCGCGTCAAAAGGGACGCCAAAAGTACGAACCAAGTGCGTCAAAAGGGACGCCAATAGTCCCGACCAAGTGCGTCAAAAGGGACGCAATAGTCCCGACCAAGTGAGTCAAAAGGGACGCCAAAAGTCCCGACCAAGTGCGTCAAGAGGGACGGCAATAGTCCCAACCAAGCTCGTGTTATATGACTAACATATATAACTGTTATATAACAAAGACAAAAGCGTCCATATTTTTCAAAATGGGAGTGAGAATGGGTTGTGTAAAGACAATAATTTACTTCAACTACTGTAGGGGTGGAAAGGTTGACAAAATTCACAGTGTGGTGCATTTTGGGGTCCCGGTTTTTGGTTCAGCTTGATATGTTTTTTTGGGGGGGAGGGGGGGGGGTAAATTAACTGTGTGCCTTCACAAAATTTGGGCCAAGAACATAGGGAACATAAACACTTCTTCATTTTCAAATCTTTGTTACAAAAATAGATTTTTTTGTAATTAGTGCAAGAATGCAGCTTTGTTATTTTTGAATAGTTAACCCAAAATGTAAAGTTTTTGATGCACAAGCCTTTTTGACTGACATCATTAGGTCAAAATAATTTTTTTTCTCAATATTTTGTTTATGACCATATGTTAACATGCTAACATGCCAAACTAATACTGTGTTTCCACTGTACTGCTGAACACGACTTAACTCACTTATTTTGATACCGGTATTTTCCTCTTTTCATTTCACACTGCGAATAGTACTCCCACAGTGTAGGCAGGGGACTCAGTTCATCGCCATAGCGACACCACATGAAACTTCCGCAACATTAACGACAACAGACTCGCTGAATTCTTTCATTTTAATTTGCAATCAAACATAGAAATGTCCAAACTTTGTAGTGTATTTAGTGTAGCATACATTTTAATTTTGTGTTTGAGGATGTCTGTTGTCGCACAACTGGCCATTTACTCTGACCAATTAATGGTTTGTAGTGTTTTAACTCCACTTTCTAATATCTAGTAACCGAGGTGGTACCAAAAAAAGTACAAGGTACTATCTACAACTTTTGCTCATGGAAAACCAAAAAAGAGAAAGTCACGCAGTGGAAAAGTGGCATAAGACGGTGACCATGGTAAAAATTGGACCCACCAATCATCAGCATGTTAGCATTGCCATTGTGAGCATGTTAGCATGCTTACATTAGCATTTAGCTCACACAAACAATATTTGAACATCAAGTAGCTGCTAGCATGTTTGTAGATTCTTAGTCTTGCATGCTATAAGATAACATCCGTATGTATTTAATCACCATGAAATCATGCTTTTTGCTGCCCTTTTCTTTTAGATTTGATTAGTCCGAACTAGCTGGAAGCTTCAGAAATGCATGGAAAGGTTTTTGCACAAACAAGAGTTATGGAGTTGGCCTTCATCTATCCAAAAACGGCATTGTCTGCCTATCGCAACGACTTCGCCGTCTGTTTAATCAGCCCTTTTCTGACAAAGGTCATCAGGAAACATCCAAACCTGGACCACAAATATTAGCCTTTTTGTGATCAGAAAGGCTCCCTCCTAAACATTTTGCCTTGGATTTTTGCAAGCGTAGCCATTAACCTTTTCAAAAATCGAATCTGCATTTGACAAACTGGGGCCCTGTGTAATGTGTTTCATCCCTCAGCGTGGATTAAGAAAACATCAGGCCCTTTATCAAACAATACAAATAAAATCAGAGATTGCATAGGGAGACAGTTTGAGGTAAACTGTATCTGGGTCAGGTCCAGCCTGCCAGACTGTTAGTGCTTATTATTGAACACTCTTTCTCTGTCTCTCTCTTGCCTTTTGAGTTCATCCAGCAGATCCTCTCTGATATTGACCGCGTGCATTACGGTGCTTGGGGAACATGGCTACAAAAGTCCCTCATTAGAAGTTTGGGTTTCTCTGAACACTATGGGAGGAGGTGGAGTATTGATTGCTGCAAGATAGCTAACTGGAAAACACTTCCCATCGGAGCCGACTGAGGCTCATTTGGGAGGGATGCTGCTGGCAAACTGGAGACTATTCCACATCTGGTTATTGGACCTGGGGCGGTAGTGAATACAGTATGTTTCTCCTGCAATCAGGAAACACTGGGAAATCTATATGTGGTAATTACAAATTCATGCCACCACTGTGAAATTGAACACTTGGCGTCATTATAAAGTAATGGGCACATTAGAGGGAAGTTTGCAGCGATGATTTCCCTCTCGTATGAGTATCATCAGTAGTGATCCACACAAATGCAACATTAGCCTGTCACATTGCACAAAGGATGGTATTTTATGAGAATGCCGCATTGGAATCGTCTTTGCCTTTTTATTCAACAAAATGGAACGTGGCTCCAAAAAAACTGAAATGCAGCCCCATACATGGTTCACTCGGTTCAAAGTAAATCCTTGTCTTTGCTTACCAAGCTAATTTTGAAGCCATTAATTCAAGGAGGCTTTTTATATCTCTACTACAATGGCTAATTTGTACATGAGAATGTAAAATATACTATGACTCACATCCATTCCCTTTATCTGTAACGTAATTACCTCACATGCTGTAACTCCCACTATGATCCCATAAATATTCATGCAAATCCAACAATTCATAGGAGGCCCACATTCACTATTAAGGCTGAAGTGGCATGTGTACTTTATGGCAAAAAAATATCCCTGACTCTGTATTTGATATGGGACATGAATGGCTGTGCTATTCCCACTGTTGACAGGGTAAGACAATGGATATAGGTCATAAAGAATGAGGTCCACTTAAAAAGTGCTCATCATACGGGAAGGCACAGTCATTATTTTTCACAGAAACTCAGTAATGGGCTCAAGCAGATGCAGAGATGAAAGGCCAACATCTGCTTTCATAGTCATCTCTCAAAGACCATTTTCACAAATGTTATCCAGCCTTTTTTCACCATCATCGACAGGCTTTAATCAATGCATTGATGCCAGGCGGATTGTCCGACTGCCATATCTGCCCTATATAAAGCCTGATTGAAAGAAAACACTGTTTTCATTCATCATTAAAGCTATTGGTACAGACTTTGTTTTCATCAGAGTACCGCTGATTCTTACTTTGCTGTTCAGATTGAAATGCAGATGCTGTCAGATATGCACTGCCTTTTTACAAAGTCTGGAGATGAAGACTCTTGCCACACTTCACAGCAGTTAAGATGTCACGACTAAATTATGAGTCCAACTTAACATCAAGACGCTGTGAGTTTTTTACTTTGCACTGTGTAGTTTAAAAGGCTTCTTGTAATTCCCCCGTATGTCCGTTGAAATGTTGTGTACAAAGCCAATTGAACATGAGACAATCCCTTCGTAATTACAGCTCTTCCCATCCCTTAACAGCTATTGGTCCTCTGTGTCCTCTGCAACACTGAATAGGAGTTTGGGCCCAGTCATCTGGAAATGAGAAAGGAGGGAGGTGACTGGACTGTATTTGTTGGCCATGCTCGGTGAAGCCGCTAATTGTCCTTAGCCATGTAAAGCAAACCTACACATCCCATCCTTTTTTCATTAGTCTCTTTAAATCCCCAAACCACCACCACCACCACCACCGTGCAAGGCCACTGCAAAAGGGGACACAGGGAAAAAAATTTACCGTAACGGGTTTTTTAAAAACGGTATTTTTTAAAAAATCTTTCTTTGCTAGTTTTTGATGAAACCTCATTTTTTTTCATAGCGGCTTTAAAAATTTTAAAGGGAAAAAATGGCTGGTATTTTTTGTTTACTTTTAGGACTAATATAAAGACCCCTTTTAAATGTCCCAACCCGAATGTCTCCTATCCAAAAGTGGGAGTTCTAACCTGCATTCTGACCCGGATATAATATTTCTATTGTTATGGTGTATTTCCTAAAACTAGGTGACATTACAGAAATATTTAGGACACATAGATGAACAAAGGGTGAGTTAAAGGGGTATTTCAACAGTGGAAGAGAAACTTCCATGCTGCAGAGGTTTTTCAGCACATGCTTGCAGGCATATGGACTGTCAAGATGGGGAAATTGTTTCCCCTTAAAACAATGTATAAACATAAAAAAATTTTTTGTTTTTTTTTGAAGTTATGTTGTTGTCTTGCCAGTGTTATATACGAAAAATGTGTAAAAGGAAATTCAAATTTGGTTAATATTTTTGCCCCCAAAAAAATAACCAATAACGTGCCTTCAACTTATTAAAGGTCAAACTATGGGAGTCTGCAGGTCTGGCCAAAAAGAACAAAAGGAAGGAAAGAAGCATGGGCCAGCCCACAAAGGGCCGGCAGACCCATACCCCCCCCTTAACTTTGTGTGTGTGGGGGGTCACTCCCCAATGTAAGTCGAGTGAAGATGTGAGTCGCGCATGCTCAGATTTAAAGGGTTTAGGGCAAAACATGTCATACTGAAATTTGTGAAATCCAAAAAATAATGCATTTTTGTCATCACAAACAATAACAGAAGATGGAAATCTTTAAAAAAAAATGTTTTAGCTATCTGTGGTTGTTTGGTTGCTAACGTTTGCTCAAAACGCCATTCAACTGACAACTTTTTTTGTGTTTGATTGCTAGCTTGTAGCTAAGCTAGCAGTCATTTCAAAAACATTTTAGGTATCTATGATTGTTTAGTTGCTAACGTTAGCTCAAAACACCATTCCACTGACAGCCTTTGTAGTGTTTGATGCTAACCTGTAGCTAGCAGTGAACCAACTTTGTTAAGTAGGTCCATTTTTACTGTGTTGACATTACAGAAGTCTCTCGTTAGCATCCTGTATGCTACTTGTTGCAAAGTGACGCATGCACAACTCACATCTTCACTCGTTGCAAAGTAACCATTTTGCAAGGCCCTGTATCTGTTACATTCTCATCAGGGGCTGTGCCCCCCTAAAGGTCTGCTCCTAGAATCGCACCTGCTCAGGCTACTGAAGAATCCCATAATTCCTCCGTTCAATTAGGCCCAAAGCAATGCACCCCAACCTTCCATCCTTAACAAACCATTTACAGTATACAGCTCTTCCGGTCTCTCCACTACTGGCTGTTCCAATTTGATGGGAGCAAGGAGCAAGACGGGTTAGGTTCATGTTCGGCCTCTAACGAGCTGTTAAACTGCCTTCTTCAGCCAGAAAGGACGGTATTTCTTCAGATTCTTGCGTTGTTACCCAGCGTGGGGTGTGCTAACAGGGCTTGCAGCAAATAAATCGGTTGCACTATTTACGCCATTGCTACACAATTTCTTTGTAAAACCAAAGTTAGTTAACCTGTCTTTTCTTTTTTTGCCATGGCTATATGATGCTAACTGCAGAATGGATTTCAAGGACTTTGCGTGCCAATTAATGGCCTCCAACGTTTATATTTTTTCTGCGGATCTTTGAGTCACGGGCTAATTATTGCTAAGTAAAATGCTAGTTACCATTAGTAATTAAAGCTAAACAGCTAATGAGAGTTTAAACTGCCTGCAAGCTTCTCCTGTACTGTTCACTAATTTCTCTACTATCTGACAGAAAGCCCATTTATGTTGTTAGCCTATTTTTCAAAAACACCTGCTACAGAACTATAATGTGAGCTAGGCGAGGCAACTTTATTTGTATAGCACATTTCAGCAACAGGGCAATTCCAAGTGTTTTACACAAAAACAGTTAAAAAATAAAAACAGGTAAAACACAAGAATAAAAGTTACAGTGCAGTATAAGAAATGAACAGTCATTTCATGAAAAGCAACGACAAAAAGAAAGGTCTTCACCCTTGATTTAAAAGAACTGAGAGTAGCAGCGGATCTGCAGTTTTCTGGGAGTTTGTTCCAGATATGAGGAGCATAGAAACTGAATGCTGCCCCCCCCGTTTAGTTCTGACTCTGGGGACAGAAAGCAGACCTGTCCCAGGTGACCTGAGAGGTCTGGATGGGTCAGAAATGCATTTTGGCTCTATACTGTTTAGTGAAATGGAGCCTTTTATATAGTGTCTTGCTTCTTTAGAAACCCTTAAACCCTTTAGATGTAAAGTTATTCTCTGTCAAAGTGACACCAAAATGAATGGAGGTCAATGGAAAGCTGATGGCATGTAATGGCTTGTTAGCCTAAGAATCTCCCCATAGGAGGTACGCTTTCCGGATGCTCGCTTACCCCCTTGGTTTTAAATCACCGCCATGCATGCATGCATGAATTAATTTTTTTGCAATAGTACACATAAAAATCCACGATGATCACATTACACAAAACTGAAATTGCACATCACGTCAAGACACATAGTCAATATTTTTAGAGACAGCCCAAAACTTCCCAAATCACATTTTCTGGGGAGCTTAAGGGGAGCCAAGCTCCCGCTAGCTCCCCTGTAGTGCCTTGTGACTGAAAAAAGTAATCACGTTACAAGGAAGCCAAATTTTTTTGTTATTCCAAGGAATGATTTGTAGATGCTTGATAATACAGGCCTGGCTTATTCAAAAATTGCTGCATATTTTGGATGCAGCCAAATTGCACAGCGGACGATTAATGCTCAGATATGGATTGCCACTTTAGCATGACATGCACTAATGCATGCCATACAGAAAATGTATAAATCTGACGAAGTCACTGGCGCCCTTCATTTTTCAGTCTAATGGCAGCAGCATTAACAGCTGCTAGTCGCTGTCTTATAGCCATTTATTACCACCCATGTTATCCTAGTCTGCCATTTTACTACCATAGCACTATAAATCAGGGGGCAAAAAGAGGACGGGCACCCCCATTCATCCCTGCTTCAGGAGAGAAATATGGAGCAGAGTGAAGGCTGTGCACCATGTCTGAAACGCAGCATTTAAAAGTCAGTCATAACTTCTCTTTTGCCCTGTGGTCTAATACTTTAGTTACATAATGGTATGTGTTGAATTATTTCACTACTATCATGCTTACGTCCCTCCTAAATGACTTCATGATCAGTCATTTTGAATAGACTTACTTGCAGTCATCTGAACTGCTTTTTTAGTTTATTGTTTTTTTTTAACTGTGAGCGATTTGTAGATTAAAAGTGGGAAGAAATTATGTTTTTAGATACAAATGCCGTCTTGTAGCGTTTCTGATAGGTTGTTGTGCTTGCAAACACTGGGGGGTATATATATGTTTTGGCCACAACAGCGCAGGCCAATATATCTCTGCTAGGCCCGGTTGCTCCTGTGTGGCATGGCGGCACACTGCATTTAATTTACTAGCGGCTCAAACTAAATGTACCGGAGGAGGTGCTCCATAATTCATGAGGGAGGAGAACGGGAGAAGAAAAAGAACATGATGAATCTACGGTTGCTATTCATGCACTTCCAATTGAATGTTAATGGCCAGAGACAAAAGACAAAAAGAGATGTAGAGATAGAGATCTGAGGTTAAAACAGCAAGTTCAAATGTGTGGATGGGGTTGAGTGTGTTGGACGAAGTGTGAACTAAAACTGAATTCCAATGAGAGAGAGAGAAAAGTCTTTTCAGACTTTGCATGAATCAATGCCGATTCAGTTTCTGACCATTTTTCTTATCTCCATAATTAAGAAATTAACACTTGGTGGCAGTTAGCCCTGCAGACATACAGAACATAGCAGGCAAATAATAACACTAAATCACTCAGCCGTTACAGGATTTTGGGAAACTGCTGCATGGCAATCAAAGATTAAAGGTAACCAAACCAGGAGGAAGTATTCTCACGCTCCTGCATGCAGGCTGTAACACACACATACACACACACACACACACACAGACAAAAAAATAATCTAAGGGATGAAAAATGACCACAGGCATTTTCACACACTTAACACTCCGGCACATGTGCTCATGCACAAATTCACCCACAGATCCATGGACCTGACCTGTAAATCAACACTTGACAGGATGGAATTTATCACAGATCTTTGCCCATTTTATCCCTACACACGGGAATGCCACACAAACGCAATAGTGGAATAGTGATGTATAGCAGGGGTTTTACATCATGATCATGACAAAGATAGAGGGTCCTGGAGACAATGAAAAATGGAAGTCAATTAAAGTAGATCCGAGATCTGTAAAAAGAAATGAAAAAAAGAAAGACGGGGAAATCTGTAAATAAATCCCTTGTGATATGTTTTACTGGTTTACATCTCGGTCCAAAAATTGGAATGACCAGAATAGATTTTTTTTTTTTTTAATAACGTCCTCTGCATTAGTGTTCGACAGGAGGAGGGAATTTTTAGTTCATGCTGGAGATGGCTGAATGTTGCAATTTGATAGGTGCAATACCTGTGAAACTGTGAGTTTGATCAGTGCTAACTCGCTTCAACTTTCTGATTAAAGCTAGTAGTAGAATAAAAAGTAACAACACGATGCGACCTCATGAATATTGAATGTTGTAAAAGGACGTGCTTGATGATTGTGCATAATCAACGCTATAAATAATCATACTAATATTCTCATGGCGCACCACCATCTCAAATGCTACAAAAAGAAACATAGTAGCCTTTTATAATACATTATATTGTATGGACTTAAAGTTCTATTCACTCAGTGCAAAACCCAACATCCTGTTCACAATGGCTTTGCAGACCAGCCATGTTAAAGGCGCCCTAGCACTTCTATACTGTCTTGAGTCGCACATGCTCAGTAGCTAGGTAAGATCACATCAGCTAACTCTTTCTCCAGCTTTGGTCAGTCCAAGGCAGGATTAGCTGGGAAACTTCCTCTAGACCAGGGCCACTTGTGGACTACCTGCAGAACAGGGACAGGAAGTGGTTCTTTTGGAGATTATGGTCAACAAGTGGGTGCTGTAGCAGTGTTTTGCCATTGAGAACGAACTAGTATGCTAATGCATGCTACGGTTAGCCACCTGGTCCCCGCTAGCGACATAGAAAGCCGTGCAGATGTTCAACAGCTCACCCGGAGACTGAAGGCAGAGGACGTTCAGAAACCGGATCTTACTCAAAACAGCATGGATAGTTCCCCAGAAAAAGTTTTTTTTTCATAACATGGGCACTTTAGTGTGTGGCTTTTTTGACTGGCCAAAAGTTCAGCTACTAGTTAGCTTGCGAGCTTTCAGATCTCTGTCAGACATCTCCGTGGTCCTCATCAAAGTCACCTGTTTCTCAGTATGATCACGCAAATAAACAAAATGCTAACAAATAGTACACACTAAGCCCAAATGGAGTTGGTGATGCAGGACCCCAGTGAAAGAAAATAGATATGACAGATAAGTGTCACTATATTGCCTTGAGCGCACTGTTTTTGCTTTCTTTTGTTCTTTAGTTTAATGGGATCTTCGTTAGGGTTTAGGTCTGGAAGGACTATGATCAGTATTCTGTCAAGGGGCTATATTTTACTTTTCAAATATGTATCTTTTTTCGTTAGCATTGTCACTTGTTCTAACGCTCTACCTGCATCTCTAATTCTATCTCCATAAATCAATGTAAACAAATGTAATTTCCCCTTGCAGGATCAATAAAGTATGTCTCTTGATCTTTTATCAATAAAGTCAGAAATCATCGAGTCAGCTACCGCTACCTACAGGCACGGCAGAGCATTTGATTTGATGTTTTGCCTACCACCCAGAGCTTAACTCTATTCTTTTGCGCAACTTGAGATACATTTTCTGGACCAAAATATGTTGAATTGGACAATTTCCCTAGGCACATCTGATAAGAGATGCTGCGGCACAGTAGTTGTAATAAAAGGGGCTATACAGTGTGGAGTTCTCCAGTTAGTAGGACACCATGGAATACAGTGAGTTTGCCAGCAACGTAGGCTTTTAAATGTCAATCAACCATTGCCATGAAAAACATCCACCCAGAGGCTTGGAGCTAAGATGCTGTTTTCACAAAAAAACGACTTCATCCTCTTTTAAAAGACGTGCTAAATGGCTGGATCATCATCATAGTTTATAGTTCCTTACACACACAGGAGGGGGAATTGACATTTTACTACATGTTTAGATACATATATCTTCATTTTCTATTTATGCGTTAGATTCTTGGTCTTTGTAGCCGAGTCACGTTACAGCCTCGGCCTTTCCTTGCCCACCTTTTTTTCATGGAAAAATCTAATGGGTGCCATCTCTCCATGTAAGGCTCTTGCAGCTGATGCTAACTCAGTTTATTGTAATTTATTGGACGTGATCTTACACGCACCTATAAAAGTTAACAAGCCCAGTCTTAAACCCGGGTTTGTACATTTATAAGGTTGTGGGAGACATTATGTTGCATCAGTCACAGAGACAGAGAGGACAGTTGTTGAAAGGGCCGCCGGTGTATTGGTCAACCTTCGCTACCTTGGACACGAAGGAATACATCTTTTTCTTTCATCTGCTCAAGTTGTTTATAATTAGTGCCACAGTCATAACCCTTTCCCTTGAGGGATGAGGAGTGATGCACCCCCACCTTTTAACACACACACACACACACACACACACATAAGAGCACACATGCAGGCTATTCATTCCCGTCACCAGCAGCGTGTCTGGCAGATTAAAAAAGAGAAAGTGCACATATCTCAAAGAGGTTCATACATTAAGCAGTCTTCTCTGCTAGACACTCCATCTCTGTGGTGCCATTGTACGAGCAGGGAGTGTCTGGCAGTGGGTCTGTGCTGGACTTTGTCATGTAACTTTTTTTTTTTTTTTAAAGACAAAGATAGGGAGGTCTTTCATTGCGGCCGCTGTCTGGGAAAGTTAATCCAGGGCTATGATAGGCTCGCTTCGCTCTCAACAATGTAGCCGAGCATGTCCCTTTGATTTGTAGGTCTTGTTCCAATCTGGGTCCAATCAATGCGTTGAGTTTCTGGGGGCACTGCTGATTTCCTCGCCTCAGATGAGTGATCGCTGGGAGACAGACGGACATGTGCTGCCAATCCCGGATCGCATGTGTTGAAAAATCACTCGATCTCATACAGAAAGGACCAAATGTGTGTGTTTCTGTGAGTGTGTGTGTGTGGGTTCTGCCAAGGCAGTATGGTAAACCAAAATGTACTGGCTGGCCTCCAGTTTGAAAGTTCTTTAATCCTCCATCTGCAGGAGAGCGTGCAGGTTGCACAGCACACCTCAACGCAGATACCTTGACGCTCACACACACATCCAAGCACCGCAAAACTGTGATATTATGCTGTTTGGGTTTGATGTGGGCGACTAAAGAATCCTCTCAAAACCCGGTATAGAGCAGCCACAGTGGGAAGAACAACCTGCTGCTTCGATTGAAGTGCACTTGTCAATGGCGACTTGCCGGATCAAAACAACCACGACGCAACCCCTGCGGCTTGTACACCTTTGTCATTTCCCTTAGAAGACACATTGTTAGACATTCAAAGGGGACGTGGAATAGGTTATTACTTTGTTAGAGAATATTTCCAACTGACAAAAGATGAAAAATAGGATCCTTCTCTTGGTAACTGCGGGGGAAAGTGAGAGGAACAGAGGGTAACCTTGGTGGTTGGCGATGCACTGACCCAGGTCATTTTGTCTGATGTATGATGCAGCATCACAGAGCACACAGCACATTTATTAGACTGTGTAATGATAAAAAGATAGTGGGGGAAATGGATGATGGTCGAATTGGAGCCCACACATGGAGACGAGGCCCCTGCTCGCAGTCTCCTGGCGGTAATATCATAAAGCAGACAAGAGAAGATTCTCCTCAGGAATACAAATGTTGCCTTTAAGTTGGAAATGTGTGACCTGAGATGTGGCACCATATTGAAGGTGGGGGGATTTAGCTCTTTAGCCGATTAATCTTTGTCATCATCTTGGCATTGTGGAGAAGCAATTTAGATGGTAAATACAGTTTGTGATCCATATATCATGGGGTTGTTGCGGTGGTATTCTGAAGTTTGGCTGCACATTTAGGGGCTTAGCAAGATTTATGCTAAATAAATGGTCCCATGTGTCAGTGAGATATTTTATTTCGTATTACGAGGAGATTTTAAAAGAGCTTATGTGAATTTCATCAATTGTAGCAAAGGTTTAACTTAAATATCTTCAGATGTTTGTAGAAGGAGGAATGTGTTACAGTATAAAGCAAAAAACCATACCAGCAACAAAAACAAAGATGGATGATGAATCAATAAATACATCTTTAAGAGAAATGTTCAGTGGGGAGAAGATTCTGACTACGTGGGCGTTCAGACCAAAAATATCTGTGTTGAACAATGCGCCGGGCTGAGTTGGTGTTGGCATGTTTCTACAGGTACTGGTGAGATGATGAAATATATTTACGGGAAGTCAAGTTTGAGTAATATGTGAGTGTAAAGGAGTATAATACACAAAACCACTGCACAGCAGCAGATTAACACAACACTCTACAACTCTGTAAAGTCCTGTGGAACAGTCCAACAGAACCAAGCAGACAACAATCTCACCCCCATCTAGTCCTATGGTCTCGTTCCACATAATCAAGAATTCATTAAATCCTTAAACATAATGTTGTGGCATGGTCCTTGCTAGTGCGCTGACTTTTATGAGCTAAATATTGTTGGAGTCCACCCAAAACTAAAGCGGCCATTCAGCAGACCAATAGAATAAGAGAGTGTGTCCAGAAGCTGCTGAAAGCTGTGGGAAATTACCAAGCAGTCGTACCACTCCCTTGACTGTAATATACTGTACGAGATCTACTGCCTTAATATCTCTGTTTGAAACCATAAAGTCTGCCTCTTTACAAGTCCCGGGAAAACTCAGCCGTGCCAGCTCCACTCCACTGGCCCAGTGACAGAAGTGGCTTGATACTGAACGCATGTTTCATATTCAGTAGTCAATGGGGTGAGTAGTGAATTATGCTACAGTCTGCCAGTAAAGCACACAGATTGTCCCCTCTGTGTGCATAACAAATGCAAAACAATTTTATGGTATTCATATGACATCTGGAGCTAATGGAAAAGATATAAAAAAAAATAGCTTCACGCTGAGTGATGGAATTTTAAATTGTATTCTACACATGAATGCCTCCCAGGGTGACCATCGCAACCCAAGATGGGTTCTTCTTCTCTCCTTTATGGTAAACAGACAGTGTTGAGGAGTTTTGCAGCAAGGCGATCAGAGAAATGGAAAACGCAAGATGTAGAAATCAAGCACTCCTCGCGTTGCTTTCTTTCTCCACCCGTGTCGAGCACGGACTCCCGGCGAGGGTGATGTCATCCTCAGACGTTGCACACGTTGACCTGTGAGCCAACTGGAGGTAACGCAGCCTGGGATAATTGACAGTGGAGCGGCTTTGAAATGCTGATTAAGCACAACCTGCCCTGTAGCCCCCCAGACTGTTGGCTCTGCGGAGGAGGCTACTGACACAGGGAGGAATCCTTGAAGGGAGCTCTCTCTGATGTGGTTACAGTATCATCACACATCAGAATTCAAGGCCGCTTCTCCAGATATTCTCATGTAAAAGAAAAGGGGGGGGGGGGATGTGACCGGCATTCATTAGCGCGTCAGCGCTTCATTAAAAACCTCTGGCTCTTATTTTCCTGGGTAGCTTCATGTGAATTTTGTCACGTTGCTTTTGCTTCATCTACTGCACGGGTGCTATTTTTGCGCTCCGTTCACGCCATGTTACACTCCGAGATAGCGCTTCACGGGGAGATTAAGATCACATTTTGGAATTAAAATTTAACAGCTCATTAATTTTTAAATCACTCTTTGCGGCACCCTTTACACCCTTTCCAAGCTCATGTTAACACGGTTTGTATAATTTAAAAATTTTGTAAATTTTCCAAATGCCTGCTAGATCATTTCAATCATTACACAAGGACATCAATTGGGGGGGGGGAGAGTGCTTCTAGGAATGTTGTAATGATCTAATTAAGTGGCAGTAATGGGGATATATTCATTGGCTGATTGAGACAGAAATTGAACTTCAGGGACTTTCTTTTGATGGTCTCCTCTTGCCAATAACCACGACTAGGTCAATGTTCTGGAGGCCATTCGTCTCCCCCCCCAACCTGATGAGAAATATTGACCAAGAAGCTGTGAAGAACCAGGGAAGTGCCAAAGCGCAACTTTCTCACTTTGACATATACGTGAGGCAATACAGTGAGTGTGGATTAAAAGACTTGATGTGTTGAGGAAAGCTATCAGTCAGGATGAAGAATTGAGAACAGCTGAAGGGTTACGCCCGGGCCATTGGCTCTCAACCTTTTTTTTTTTACGGATAGGCCTATGGTCAATAACAACAAACTGGAAATGCATGGGTTGAGTTCTGCCAGACAAAAGCGATGGCTCACCCTCGTCTCGTCTGACTCGTGGACTGGTCAAATCTGTCCCCCGGGAGTGGAGAGACCTTCTAACACAACTCAGACCTTTGACCTTTCAACCCCAACAAGGCCTTTGACCGCTGTGATGGATGGCTATTTCTGCACGGTTCAAGTCTCGTGATTTATAGAGAGCTGCAAATATTTACTCTTTTTTTTTTCCACCCCCTCCTCCATCCCCACTTTTGATTTCATTTCCCAGCTCTATGCACTCACACGTTCATCTTTTCTAATCAATTAGTATCTTGGACACAAAAAAAAAATGGAAAATCCATCTTGCTGCATGAGGCCGAGTTACAGATGGATATAAGAATCATGACAGAGGTTCTCCCTCTCTCTGACGTCTCTGAGCTGGGATGATTTTTCACTTTTTAAATATCCATGTGCCAGAGTGTGTTTAATGGCTTCCTTGGGACTGTAGGCTAAAATGTATTTTGCGCCTTAGTGTTGTATCTTAAGTCTTTTATGGGAAATTCCCATAATGAGGTAACCTTTGCATTAAGGTCATGCAAAACTCTCTGTTCCTCTTCCATTAATTATCTCAGAGGGGTTCTCCCAAGGTCCAATGGTAATTCTCTTGCCACTGACCAACTTCAAGTTACCAGGGTGTTAACTTTCCCATGAATTAACCAGTCCTAAAGATAGTGGACAAATAAAAAGAAAAGAAAAATGACATGTAATGGACAAAAGGACCCAACAAGCTTGGTTGCTGCCTTGGTTAAAAGTGCAAAAAAGATCCAACAACACAAGAAATCTAAACTTCCAGACATGCATATACGGGCAAATCGTACTCAACGTAACAAAATGCAAAATAGCCTCTGGAAGGAACTTGTTTTGGTGGAACATGTGTAATTTCAAGAGAGAACAAAGATTGGACAGATAGTCTAGCTACCTGCAGAGATCTGAGGACCAGGTAACCATAGTCCTCAGATTGGACAGATAGTCTAGCTAGCTGTCTGGATATACCCTGCAGAGATCTGAGGACCAGGTAACCATAGTCCTCAGATTGGACAGATAGTCTAGCTAGCTGTCTGGATTTACCCTGCAGAGATCTGAGGACCAGGTAACCATAGTCCTCAGATTGGACAGATAGTCTAGCTAGCTGTCTGGATTTACCCTGCAGAGATCTGAGGACCAGGTAACCATAGTCCTCAGATTGGACGGATAGTCTAGCTAGCTGTCTGGATTTACCCTGCAGAGATCTGAGGACCAGGTAACCATAGCAGGGCTGCCAACTTTTCCAAAAACCTTGGAGTGAGATTTGGGGGGGGCCGACCCATATTTTGCCGCATACAAAGCAATTTCTTTTGGTCTTTATCCTTTAGGGTTTAAATTGGGATTTGGTATATGTGGGTGGATGGGGGACTCCCTAGGGGGGTCTGGGGGTATGCCCCCCCAGGGAAAAAAATTTGAAAATAAACCATTAAATGGCACTTTCTGGAGAGTTTTTTTGCAAAAAAAAATGGAGAAATCAAGTCTTACATGATATGTGCAAAACTGTAGGGTTAGGAGCCTTTGTGTTGTTGTATCAACAGGTTTTAGGGCATTCAGCATTTACATTATTAACTTCTTATGATATAAGAACTGACCCACACAATGTGCCAAACATAATGAACCACATGAAGAGACAGTAGCATATGTCAGCAACAGCTGAGAAGATTTGGGTCTGTGGTGAACAGGTCCAGGGGTCCCTGGTGTAGGGACCAGGGACCCAAAGTTAAATTAATGTTGAGGGATCAACTAAGACCACTGAAATTCTAAAGAATGAGAACCACTGATTTACATAAATTCTAATCCTTTAACCTTTGTGCCAATGTTCAGTAATGTTTGGCCCTCATCCTCTGGGCCCCACTTACTGTTTTTACTTTTTTGTGAAAATAAAGACTATTTGTTCATTTTAAAAAACATCAAATTAATTATTTACAGTTACATTTAGAGATGCAGAGGTTAGAGATGCACAATAGTGGCCCAACGTTGCAGTATCGTATATATATATATATATATATATATATATATATATATATATATATATTATAGTATATATAGGCTAGTATAGCTCAGGTGTGTTTCACCAGATTTCTGCTCATATTTACAACTTTGTGCACATAACTCCTCCCATCTCTGTGTCCGAGATGTGGAGAGTTGTAATATAGTCTGCTGTGCATGTCATTCCTCCGCTGATATGGTAGATCTCATTCAGACCGTCTGACAGACGCAGAGGCCCATTTGGGTCTCTGGTCTCTGACAGAGTTTAGAGGTGGCCGTACGCTGCTCTTTATCGGAGGTCTACGCATGCATGCATGCAACGCGTCACTGCCCCCAGCAGAGCGGGTCCACTACAATGAACTGAAGTTGCTACACTACCAGCCGCGCTGCTCACCTCCATCTTTACAGAGAGAGTGGACACGAAGCGCCGGACGGTCTGTGATAATCAGAGCTCATACCTGAAGCGCCGGACGGGTCTGTAATACTCAGAGCACATACCTGAAGCCGGGGAAATGCACCTGGGATGGCTCGTGAAAAAAATGTTCTCATTTTGCGACAATTTGAAAATTCCACAGACAGGGAGCGCTCTTGAACCCCCTCACAGTCTCTGAAAGCACAACTAGTCGATCACAAGTGGCTCAACAGGTAAAAACATAGATAAACTCATCTTTCATAAATTTGACCGACCGGGTTGACACTTCAGCGTGAGAAATCGGGGGTGTGGCGTGTGAGCGTGTGAAACCAGTCAAATGCGTGTGTCTCACGGCCAATGCGTGAGAGTTGGCAGCCCTGCCATAGTCCTCAGAAATTGACTAGAGGTTAAAATAACAACCCAAAGAAAGCAGAAGATAACAAATGGAGAAGAAGGACATCTGACGGAATTTCTGGAGGCAACGGACCAATCCTTAAAGTGAAACATCGTGGATATACACTAAGTTTAGGAAAAGATTGTGGTTTGGGTAAAATATGTAAGTCTGCTTACGTAGCTTAACATAAAGGGCATTAGTGAGTATATTACGTACCAAATGTCAACATTGACAACCTACACATGGTAAACGAACAGCTTCCACCTGAGTGAAAGTCCTGTGTTTGTTCGACCCATCCATCCATCCACCCGACCTCCACCACTACACCCTACCTACCTACCTACATACATATGTTGGGAAACAGCTCCTTAAAATTTCATATTGTACCTCATAAATTAGATCTTTTTCTTCAGTATCAAAAGTAATGAGTCTGCACACTTGTGGTCAGACCACAAACAGGAACTTCTGCGTGGCAACTGCAGCAGGATTTGTAGATTTACCACAACCATTGAAAAAGTAAAAGAAAATACTCACTGTCTCACTGGCAACCTCACACTTCCTGTTGATTATTTGTTGATTGTTTGATTATAACTGTTGCACGGTAATGTCGATTAAGATCTGAACTCTGTTAGATCATACTGAATCAGTAATGTAACTTTGAAAAACATCAATCAAATTCCCCCAATCAATTTATATTCCCCAGTAGCATGGTTCGCTGTAATCCATAGTATTTGTGATTTGCACTAAATCATGCCAAACCCCTGATATGGTCCTTTAACCTCCTTCAAAGCAGCCAGATGATTTGCAGTGAGGCCTGTTGGTAAAAAGATGAAGAGTGTCTGCAGTCACGCTTCTCTGGAAGACTTTTGATGCTTTTTTCTTGGCTTTTGCTTGAGCTCTTCTTTGTGTCCTTCTTGTCAACCAGCTGCCTGTCTACATAAGCCGCTCTATAGAGTGGTTCAAAAAAAATACAGCGAAAGCTGCCAGGCAATGGATGGAATGAAAGGGGAACATGTACCGGCTGAAAATGGACAGAGTTAGGCTCTAACACTGTCAGCTCGCCTCTTCTTCATGCCGTTTTAGCCGCACCCTGAGCATTTTAACTGAGAAATTCTCACTTCAAATCCTGTCAGTTTCACCTGCATCCAATGGACTGCACAGGCCGAGTGCAAAATTACAGACAGTGTATAGGGTAAAGTAGGCCAGTGTGTTACATAATAAGCTGACAAGTTAGAACAGTGCAAGTAGCTCCCTGCAGATAAGTGACCCAGAAATATCACATGCAGGTTTATGGCACGTACTATATTGCATACATACAGCTTTCCCTTTCACGCTGTTTGGCTGTTTCCTGGCACTCTCCACTGCATGTACTCTGTGTTCCTGCCAAGAATGTGAAACATCTTAACGTCAGTAAAGGTACATTTGTTCACCATGTTTTCCAAGTTATGATTCACATTCTAGTTTTGTTGCAGTAAGGTGGTTGCGATGGATGCTGTAAATGATTTTAGCTCTGTGGATGGCAATGTCGGTCAAGCCACCACTTTGGTCTAAAAAGAAATATCTCAACAACATTTGAATGGTTGACCATGTGTACATATATTCACGTTGCCCAGAGGATGAGACCTAATGACTGTTGTGATCTCTAGACCTTCCCTCTTGTGCCTTGGGACTTTTTTGGGTATAATGTCTTGACAGCTGCTAGAAAGGTTGGTTTGAAATTTTGTGAATGCATTAATGGTCCCCAGCAGGTGAACTGTAATAACTTTCTAACCTTTTATTTAGCACCAACAAATGTCAAAATATCACGTTCTCAGCATTCCCTCCTACAGAGACTTTCACTTGGTGGTCTTTGGTTTAATTTTTGCTATTTATTCATTTCCATTAATTTGTTGCAAGCAATGGTATTTATGTAGGTTTCTATTATTCTTCCAATTTAATGTGTATTTGTTGCAGTGTCTGTTTGTTTGTGGTGGTGTTTTTTTGATTGTATGTGCATAAAAATGGAATAAAAAAATTGCCCAATTCTTTGGTTTATGACCAAACACTTCATATACAATACATCAGCGGTACTTAGTGCCAATTAGAAAATGTTAGCATGCTAACATGCTTAACTATGATGGTGAATATAGCCTAGGGGAGAGCCGGGACAGTTGAAACACTTTTTAATTAAACGTAATTTACAAAGCGGTCGAATCACACTGAAAGCTGATATTTTGTAACCAGCAACCTACACCTGTCATCTGTCAAATACAGTTGCATGTTCAGCTTTGAACAAAACCGTTCAGGAGTTATTACAGCAAAAGTGGGACGTGCGTAATGTTTCATCCGTCCCTCCTGGACGGGACGAATGAAACAGCATGCGGGGACGAATGAAACATGCAGTTTAAGCCATATAATCTTCCAACAACTTTAATATTTTACTGTATATCATGGATGGTACTTCCAAAAGGTGTTATTATAGTTAGATTGGTGCAGGACTATGCGTCTTTGTGAATGTCTGTTAACAACTAATTCCCGTCATCCTGAAGCGCGTATGAAGCGGTTATTGAAATATCATGCACTGTGGATGATTGTGCTATTTTTATAGCTAGAACAGTAAGTTTTTCTATTTATATCATGTTTCTATTGTAGAAAATGTCATTCACTAGGTTTTTACATGGGTTAGACTAATGGACATCCAAATAACGCGCCCCAACCCGTCAGTCTCCATAGGATAACATGGGAAAACTCAACCCCCCCTACCTGGTGGGCTGAAATATATTTTCATCTTTCTAAAACTGCTATTCCATGTCTCACCACCATACATAATTGTACGAACACAGACATTTGTGCATTTACTTAAAATGCATGGAGTTCCAGCCAGGTCGGGGACAGTTGAAACAGCTGTTTCATCCGTCCCGACATAGACATATGCCATTATAGCCTGTTTTGCTTTTATGTAAACAAGCATGAAATATGAAAGTCTGGGATTGTGGAGAACACTAACTGGTCTACTAAATAAGCATGTAGTCAAACCTTTAAATGAAAACCCTGGTTAATAATCGAAAAAAATGTGACCGCTAATGAAGTTTACTTTTGACCATCAAACGCGTTTATCGGCTGTAACTCCGTGATGAAAGGAAATAACAGGAAGATATTTGGCTGATAGGTGGAGGTTAACATGCTCTATGTTCAGACCTAAGGAAGTCTGTCTATCATCATCGCACTCGGAGAAAACTGGAATGTTTCATCCGTCCCGCGTTTCAATCGTCCCGGCTCTCCCCTACATAAAACTTGCTAAACATCAGTGTCACTCCCTGATGTGAGTCAAGTGCAGATTTGAACGGTGCATGCTCAGATGTAAACGGTTTAATTTGTGAAATCCATAAAATAATAAACTTTTCTCACTACAAACAATAACAGAAGATGGGAATAATTTCAAAAACATTTTAGCTAGCTATGATTGTTTGGTTGCTAATGTTAGCTCAAAACGCCATTAAACTGACAACCTTTGATGTGTTTGATTGCTAGCTTGTAGCTAAGCTAGCAGTCATTTCAAAAACATTTTAGTTAGCAATGATTGTTTGATTGCTAATGTTAGCTCAAAACGCCATTCAACTGACAACCTTTGTTGTGTTTGATTGCTAGCTTGTTGCAAAGCTAGCAGTCATTTCAAAAATGTTTTAGCTATCTATTGTTGTTGCTATGCTAACGTTAGCTCAAAACACCATTCAACTGACAGCCTTTGTTGTGTTTGATGCTAACTTTTAGCCAGCAGTGAACCAATTTCGTTAAGTAGGTCCATTTTTACTGTGTTTACATTGCAGAAATCTCTCGTTAGCAACTTGTATGCTACTTGTCGCAAAGTGATGCATGCGCAACTCAAATCTGCACTCGACTCATATCGGGGAGTGACAGCATTGTCAGTGTGAACTTGTTAGCCTGCTGACTTAGCATTTATCTCAAAGAGCGGCTGTTTTTAAGGACAGTCTCACAGAGCTGCTGTGAACCCTTCGATTAGTTTCAGTATTTGCACTAAATGATCTCACACTGCACAGTACTACCGGGCTTAAAAGGAATCAATGACAACTGTAAACTGACACAGAAAGCTTTAAAGCAGAGATCTTCAACGGGGGTCCGGGACCCCCAAGGGGTCCTCAAAGTTACTGCAGGGGAGGGGGAGGGGGGCACCACATTATTGTACATTTCTTCTTTACAAGAATCCAACTTTTTTTTTTTTACATCATTTTTTGGGCATTTTTGACCTTTGTTGTTGACAGGACAGATGAAGACATGAAATGGGAGATAAAGGGGGAATGACAGATCGGAGTCGAAACCAGGCCCGGTGCGTCAAGGAGTAAACCTCTACATGTGCTCCGCCAACTGAGGTATCTGGGCGCCCATGAATTAGGGTGACCAGACGTCCCTGGTTGCAAGGCAGCTTTATTTTTTTATTTTTTTGCCAAGGACATTCCCCGGTTTTAATGACCTGTCTGCTGGATCTGTCCCCGGAAATGTCCCCGGTTTTCACTGTGACTGACAGACCCCAAATTCGAATGAAAGAAAGAAAACTCTGACCAAACGGAGCCGATTGAGACGCGCTGCTCAGAGCTCACAGATGTTTTAGAAAGCCGTATCTTACGATGCTAAAATTACTGATTATTTACTTGGAGTCTGGTGGGTTTAGCAAATGCAATTTCGTGGACTTTTAAGTTTTAAAAATCTTAATCTTTATCAGAAAGGCCAGCCTCAGTCCCTAATGAAAACAGCTCGAGGTCTAGTGTCCCCGTTTTAAGTTTTACAAAAATAAAAACATGACATGTTTTGGAGGTATATACGCCTCTGAGCTGAAATTGTCCCCGGATTTTGTCTGAAAAATCTGGTCACCTTACCATGAATGCAACACATCATTAGCAAAAATAAAGCAACCTATTTGTCAAACAAAACAACATTAATGATAGTCTTACGGGCCTATAGGTAAGGTAGTCACTAAGGTAGCCATCCACAGATGGAATTAATCCTAAGAATTCACTATGAATCATGTATGATGTATGTTTGATTTATGAAATCATGCCCATAATCAGTCATTTAACAGCTTATGCATGCAAGAAAAGGTTGATTTTAAACAATTTATACAGTAGAGGGTCCCTGCTCCGTCTCTACTTCAGTTCAGGGGTCCTTGGCTTAAAGAACGTTGAAGACCCCTGCCAACAATCATCAACATTTAAAATGAAAGGAACCCTAATTTATACCACTCTTAGCCTACACTGTGCTCCATTCACATTTCTGTACAAACAGTCATTAAATACGACCAGTTGTTTGGACAGCTGCTTCTCCATGTGTGGGACAAGATATCACAACCAGATTAAGGAGGATTCCCAGACTGACTTCACAGAGCTTCAGTCGGCCACAGGCATGCGAACTGAAAAGAAGCGCAAGTGAATTTTTTGTAGAAGAAGAAATAATACAAAATAGCTGTGGGCCAACTGGAATTAATTTAAATTTTGCACAAAAACATCATTGAATCTCTTCCGATATTCCCCCCCCCCCAGCCAGCTGAGATGTTTACAACATTGAATTGTATTGGATTACACACAGAAAATATTTTTTTCCGTTTGCTAAAAATGGCGGATGGGAACAGACGAAGGAAAAAAAAAACGGAATAATTAGACAGATCAGAGGAAGAGATCCTTCGCTAGAGGTCATGCGGCTGATAAACGATAGGCTTGCCTGCAATGCATGTTAAGTGAGTATCGGTGTAATTATCCCGGCTGCAGCGCCTTATGAATGTGTGTAATGTCACGGCCTTTCTTCCCTCACCCCCCTCAGGCGCTTTCCTTCCTTGTCAGACAGGGAGTGACCAGGAGAAAAAAGGTCAAGGGAGGGGACTGGGCCCATCCCAGAATGATCACCCCCCTCCACCCTAAATGGCAAAAATAATTAAGATTGAGAATGACATTTGCTTTACTATCTCTTCTTCCTTGGCTCCCAGTTTGCAGGGTTCTGATTATCGTTTCTTTTCTGAAAGAATAGGCGCTTCAATCAGATGAGGGTAGAGCCTCCTGGGGGGATTAATGGAGGTTTAGCATGGGCCTATTTTAAGTTTCCTGCCTTTTTTATTTTTGCAGAGACTTTCTGGAAAATCACTCGCCGAAAAATTCTCTTTTTAACTTATCTCGGAGGTTCATGTGTAACAAGACGCTTTCAGAAATGCAGGAGATATCTTCATTAAAACATCAAAAAACCCTCTTCAGGATGCACGCAGCAGCTCATCCAAGGCAGACCTCCTTCCTCTAAAGTGAGAGGAGCTCCTGACGTGACAATCTGTGCTTGCTTTGCAGATTCTTTGGGGCCAATGGGGGACCCGGGCGCAATAAATGGGAGCCCTTCCTGAAGGCTGGGCTGGATGTTTCTGTGGGCGACACGCAGGAGATCAAGGGAGCGAGAGAACTGACTGGGCAGGCCTGGAGCCGCCTCTCTCTCCGGGGGCTCTTCTCTTTAATCACAGTGCAGCCAAGCAAAGTGATGGTGAACTCCACATGCCTTTGGTCTTTCTCGTTTTCTCTCTCTCTCTCTCTCTCTCTCTCTCTCTCTCTCTCTCTCTGTCTTCATCTCCTGATTCTGCTTCTCTCAGTTTTCTCTCGCCCTCGCTCTCTGACTTCACTCTACTGCTCATTTCTTCCTGCCATATACAGTAACAGGATTTCAGTATTTCACCCTTTCTTCTCAGTGCCCCTCATGGATTTTGTTGGAAAATTCAAACTGCAGTCTGCATCTTTATTTTTTAATATCGCGAGACAACGTGAATACACAGTGCCGCACCAGAGATGTTAACCTCTAAGCCCAAGTTTGTCGTATACAACATAAAACGGCCTATCTGATTCAGGACCTAATCATTTTATAGATAGATGGATGGATAGATAGATAGATAGATAGATAGATAGATAGATAGATAGATAGATAGATAGATAGATAGATAGATAGATAGATAGATAGATAGAACTCTTTTGGAAATCCTGTGTTTTTTGAGGTCTCTGTGCACTAAATCCAAACTGTTACATCCAAGGTTAATACACTTTAATGTCCATAATTCATGAATCTTTAGTTGCTTATCGCTGCGATCTTTTGATGCTAAGTGCCATTTAATAATAATATTGATAATGTGTACTTCATTAAGTTTTCCATGATGCTCTGGGAAACTATTGCATTGTGGATGTATTGTCAACCAATGGAAGGCTGGTCCGTCATTGCAGATAAATCAAAGATCGTATACATAATAAAAAGGAACACACAAGGGCAGAATAGTTAGATATGACCAAAGATCATCTATATTAAACTGTTCCAAAGAGAATAAAGGCATTACTGTTTAGAGGATTGGCATAAGTCTGGGCCTTTTTTGAAGAAATTTAAATGGTTGTTAACAATAGTTAGTCCACTGTGTAAGTTAGGTTTATTTTTTCACTGTTTGACTCCCAAGAAGACTTTTAATGTAGCATTGCTGTGTGTGTGTGTGTGTGTGTGTGTGTGGTGTGTGTGAGAATTAAAAGTATTCATTTTTTTTCATTCATGGTCCCATAACTTTTCTTAACTTGTTTTACACTGCCACACAAATATTCCATATCAACCAGTCTGTCCTGATCGACTGTGCACAACAGTTTATGTTATACATGCTTTTGTAGGGTATAAAACCAGGCGGACTATAAGTTGTCAAAAATACCTTTGGGCTCACAGGGTTAATGGTGTAAAAGCAGCAAGGAAGACTCCTTCCTGGCAGCTGTAATTGAGGCCTGTACATGGGCCTGATCACTGAGCCTCCAGAGGCCGGCTGCCATAAAAGCAGCGCTAGGAGCAGTCATTACCGCACAGGGAAACATATGGTGTCAGGTATCTTTAGGCCTAACTGTCCAGTGGCACATGAATGCTGGGGACATGGGGAGCTGACCATTATGAGAAATCCTGACGGTGTTGCACAGTGGAGCGCCACAGACAAGCATGTCATTTACAGCAGCCTGCTGTCGCCACCATGTTTTATAGAAACACCACAACTGTGCTAAAAACTGACGGAAGTCAGGCTGACATGTGTGTTGGCGTGTTCCTGCTTTTGGCTTGCTTCTAATGCACCATATGAAAGCCTCATCCCAAAAAAACAAAACAAATGTCATGTCCCTATGTTGCATTGAGTGTTTTTTGGTCACCTGGGGGCAGAGGAACACGATAGCTTGATATTGATATGATAACGATTAGGGGCGTCACGATTTTTTCAAATCCTCGATTCCATTCCATTTTCGATTCTAAGGTCACGGTTCAATTCCACTCTCAATTTTTACTTTTCTTTTTTTTAACCCTCCTGTTGTCCTTGGGTCCCAAATTTGACCCCTTTTACCACAAGAAAAGGATGGATTCCATGGCACTCTCTTTACAAATACAATCACTTTCAATCAATTTTGGGTGTAAATTGAAATGGTTTCCTGACCAAACTCAACATATGTTCCTCTGATCTTAAAAAAAAAAAAATAATAATAATAATTTCTGCTTTATTAGCTCAAATATTAGGTACAATTCTATTTAAATGAGGATTATTGACCATGGATTGGAGTGGTGCGAAGCTAGTGGTAGTAAGGTGGTGTTAGTGAAATAAAAACAAAAATAATGTGTTGAAAATGTCAAATGTCAAAAACGGGTAAAAAAATCAAATAAGTGTGAGGACACACAAGGGTTAAAGCGCAGGTTGCTATGCCATTTTTAGACTAGACATTCATGCAATATAATATCTGACCTTTGGTCGCAATGTACCACACTACATTGTCAAATTTAAAGCCTTTATTAACAACATAACGTAACAATAACTTATGTATATATATATATATATATATATATATATATATATATATATATATATATATATATATAACCTTTAATAGCTGCTCTGTTTAGGCTATAAAACGTGCATGCAGGCTCAATATCAACCGTGCGGTTTTGTGTGGATAAAGCTATAAGCAGAATGAAAATGGATAGCTGCTAGGCTAATGTGTAATGGTAAACACATAGAATATAGTACACACACATAGCAGAGCTTACAAACTGGGGCTTTTTTGTTGAAAATGCGAACGTTGTCAATATAACTCATTGGAAAGTAAAAATATTTCCACAATGGCGACTTCAGTGAAAGAGGAGGGGGCTCAAGTTCTGTCGCTGGGTCTCCTGCATCTGTAGTTGCCATGCTATTATTTGACTGAAACACGTGTGTCGTCGCTTGGCAGAACATAAAATGGGGGCGTACAAGGCGAGGTGGGTCACGTTCATCATGCCTAGTTTACTAACTCTGGATTCAGCTACTGTTGAAAGTTGAAAATGTTAAAAACCCTTTAGGACTATAGGACCCTTTAGTTAAGTTCATGCCCCCCCCCCCCCAAAAAAATGTATCTGCTGAAATACAAAAGTTTCTTTCACCATGCCAAGTCTATGGGAAAAGTCTTTCTGGGCCAGAGGGGTGCAGTTCCACCGATGGCCCCTAAACCCATGGTTAGATCAAGACATGGTGCTGTTCCTGCGGGCTTGGGTGGCTGCATGGACGTGATGTGGGGGCGTGGCAATTTCGACGATTCCGTATTTTAATTCAAAATTTGACATTGTAACTTAGAAATCGTGACACCCTTAAAGATACTCTAAGCAATGTCACGCTTGTTTTAGGCTACATTTTTTGTCACATACAGCAAACAAAACATCTCACTATCTGCTAGCTGCCTGTCCCCAGAACACACTGTAAAAACATCTGATCACTATCTGTTAGCTGCCTGTCCCCAGAACACACTGTAAAAACAGCTCCTCACTATCTGCTAGCTGCCTGTACCCAGACCACACTGTAAAAAACATCTCTTCCCTATCTGCTAGCTGCCTGTCCCCAGAACACACTGTAAAAAACAGCTCCTCACTATCTGCTAGCTGCCTGTCCCCAGAATACACTGTAAAAAACATATCTTCCCTATCTGCTAGCTGCCTGTCCCCAGAACACACTGTAAAAACATCTGATCACTATCTGCTAGCGGCCTGTCCCCAGAACACACTGTAAAAAACATCTCCTCACTATCTGCTAGCTGCCTGTCCCCAGAACACACTGTAAAAAACATCTCCTCACTATCTGCTAGCTGCCTGTCCCCTGAACACACTGTAAAAAAACATCTCACTATCTGCTAGCTGAAAATACTTCTAACGTCAAGAAGCAGTGACATCACCCAACATCGCTTAGAGCACCTTTAATAACGACAAATTTTAACAATTTTCTTATTTATGTTTGTTATTAGTTGCAAATTTGATGTACACATCAGGCAGGTTTTAGTCTTTTTTTTTTACCAGTTTGCCACTTACAACTGTGTGCCATTTTTTGAAGGGCAGGTAGTGAGCAGTGGGTGTCATTTGGAAGTTTTTTCTTTTTCAAGACAGCTGCCTGCAGGAAACTGGGTTGATGAACTCAGAGTTTGCCAGATGGAAAATAATAATAAGCTAACAATATGCTAAAAAAAAGCGGAACCACAGAGCTGGATGCTAATTATCTGTGGGTTTATCACAATCAACCACATCTTTCATACTACAAATATTCATTTGAGCTATTGGTAATATAAAATACAGATTAATGAAGCTTTAGAGTGGTTACCTTCAGATTCCATTCAGCTATATCTTTGTTGTTAATAAGTGCCTGTGTGGTGAATTTTCACTTTTTAGTTTTACCCTATAAGCTTTTTTTTCCACATTGCTCATCATTTTTCATGAGCCTGTCCATCACTGCATTTAAATAAAAA